>NW_024062312.1:0-155000 GCF_006381635.1 Hibiscus syriacus | reverse complement strand
TACAATTAGTAATATATTAAAAAACGATAAACTAAAGTCTAAAAAAAAACTTCAACACAATTACAAAAATGTATTTTGAATAACACAAACATTAAGAATGTAAATCATGAAATATTTTATTGTCGCAGGCCGAGTACCATATTTCTACCTCCTTAGAATGCTAGTTTTCATCACTACTTAAATCATCAACATCCTAAAACAAATAACAATCAACCAAAGAGAAAATTTTGTTTAATGAAAAATAATATTTGTGAAATTTAAATATTAATATTAAGGTTATGTAATATGATAACTTTCTTGTATACCATGTTAATGATATCCACCACTTCTATATAATCATCACAACCTTCATTAATAGCGGGACAAGTATGTGTTCTTTCAAAAGTATCTTTATCATAAATAAATAAAAATTACATTAGAGAATAATGTGAAATATAAAATTAAAATAGAAGAAGGGAAATAATATAACTACTAATAAGTACAAAATTACCTTTGACATCTTCAACCATCTAATTTTGCAAGCACATTAAAGCCTCCACGGTTTGAGAATGAAGCCTAGAACGATGAGCAATAACAATTCTTCCACCCGTGCTAATTGCACTTTCCGAAGCAACCGAAGAGACTGGATTTGCAAGAATGTTAGTGGCAATTTTTTGCAAAGTAGTATACTTTTTATCTCTTTTCCGCCAATTAAGAACATTAAATTCATTATCATCAGACAAAGTAAAACTCTCCAAGTATTGATCAACCTCACTTTTCATTGGCGCCGTTCTAATTTTTTTTGTCTCTTTGATCTTGCAAAATTATCCTCGTCACTATACTTATCAAACTCTCTCTCTAATGGTGACTTTTCATTCACTTGATTGCTTTTACTTTGATACTCAAGGATAAAGTTATCAAGAGTCTTCCTCACCTTTGTCAATTCACCATTAACACCATCTCCACATAATTTCCTAAAATAATGAGTGACACAATCCATTTTGTTTCTTGGATCTAAAATTGCAACGATAAACAAAATACCATTAATATATGACCAATATTTGTCAAACTTTTCTATCATACTCTCTTAGCCATTGTTCTAATAACCTCAATATTGCCACTTTGCAGCCAACTATTCAAAGAAAGTCTAATCTCACACAGTTCGAAAAAATAAATTCTCAGTTGGATGATTTATAACATAAAAATTTTTTGTGGCCTTGTAGAAAATTTTCAACTTTTGACAAACAAGAGTAGCCATACTCCAATCATGATCACCAGGAACACCAAATTTCAAACTTTTATTTAGACGTTTTAACTTATTAAAAACATTTTAAAAGGCAAACTAGATTCAAGCATCAAGTAAGTAGAGTTCCACTTAATTTTGCAATCAAAAGATGATAAGCCTCCTACAATTTTACAATTCTTTTAGGGGAGACATCCAAAATGCAATACACTCTCGAACTTTAACAATTGCAGGATCAATAACTTCTAAATCATCTTTCATAATCAAATTTAAAATATGAGCACTACACCTCATATGCAAAAAAATCTCCACCTAACAACAAATAATTACTTTTCAATTTATCCATCAAGACATTGATCGTTGCATCATTTGTGGTACAATTATCAACAACCACATAAGAAATTTTATTTTCCAAGGAATATTGTGACAAACAATTAATTAGAATCTTGGCAATAACCTTTTTTGTGTGAGAACATGGCACAAAACAAAACTTACGCAAAATCAACACATAAAAATAGAAGCAAGTTCAAAATAGAATCATCACATAAAAATTGTAAGAATCATCATATCTTTTATTAAATATTATAACTAAATTAACCAAACAAATAATTATCACAACGTTCTATTATGTAAAATCCATTGTTGATCAATTAAATGTGATGTCACGGCCATATACCTTTTTTTTCTTATTGGAGGCGGTCCACATATCGGTCGTTATTACTCTACCCTCATTATGTTCCAACAAGACCTTAAGAGAACTCCTTTCAGTGTTGTACAATTTCAGAATATCGCTCCTCAATGCGTTTCTTGAAATCATCTTGAAGTTGTTATTCAAACTCTTGACGAAGCTCCTAAAACCAATATGATCCACAATTGACAAAGGATACTCATGTATTACTGCCATTCTAATCAATCATCTCCTTGAAACTTTTTGATCAAAAATCAATTTTTTTCCTTTTCCTCAAGTGTCAGAGTTGCAGACCCATCCTATTGGGTTTTAACTTTCAATTGTGATTGACCAGTTGCAAGATTCAAATGCCTTTTTGAGCTTTTTTTTTTTACATGTTTAAGCAGGTGTGAAGTTCCACTACTTCCATTGTAAGAGTGTTTTTGTACAACTCTTACGTTTTGCTCTTTGTATACCATTCTCTATGATCAACTTAAAATATTACCAAGCTTCGGATATTAATTTCTTACTTGTTTTAACATCACTACTTGACACCTTTTTTAGGATCATTCCTAACTTCAACAAAGCTTTCAAAATCTCCTCCTTTCCCATTTGATTCTGCACTTGAAATGATTTTTTAATAAGATGACTAGAACCAACATCACTATCTTTTCATTAACATTCGATTGTTCATCCATAACTCTGGAAATTCAGCAAACCAATAATGATATATGGTGTAAAAAATTAGAAAAATTATAATAATAAAAACTTATAACTAACGTGGGATTCTCCATACTACACGGTAAGTTACTTTCATCCTTTTCAGTAAAAACTTCACCTCCATCAAGGGCACAAATACAAGTAATTCCGTAAAAAAAGTTTGAAGGATACCACTTCTTTTTAGTGATTTTACAGCGTTTGCTTCAATGTCAATAATAAAACTAAAGCGGAAGTTGATCGGTGCGGATATCCTTGGAGTTCAGGGACAATATACACAGGCCATGGGGAAGGAAGAAGTAGGTGGCCAAAAATACGAGGACTCCGAGATCGGCTTCTTCACCAACTGCTGGACGACGAGGGTTAGCCCAGTATATCTGGCTTGCACACCAGAGATAATACAAGCTTGCTATGATCATAATAAGTTTCATTGATTGATACGATTGTTGTCCGGTAGACTTCGTCGACTGCACTCTGCGAATGGGATAGCGGTATAATATTAGCTCCTCCGGGACCACACTCAAAGCCGAAATTATGATGATCAAAACAAACATATCAAATTTGAGAAATAAGCACCTGTTGATGTAAATGAAGCCACCAATTAAACAAGTGCACAAGAATCCAACCACCATGACGGCATCCGGGTTAACAGGTGCACGGTTCATCCACCAGCCGGTGCTCAATATCCAAGTATACATGGATGATTTACCGTTTTCCTGTATATTTATATTTGCATAAGCTCTAAAGATAAGCTACGTGTTTGGCACGAATATGCTCAATTTTCTTTTACGTTTTTCCATGTATTTAGAGTATTCTTTGAGTATCATAATCTAAATTCTCGTGTTTGGAAATGTGTTGGACACGGTAATTCAACAAAAACAAAGAATAAAAGCAACATAGAAAATAAGACATTCAATGGCAGTGAAGCCAAATACATGAAACATAAGCCTTTCCAAGCACTAGATTGTTAACTATGCGGAAACTTCCTAGTTGAAAACGATCTTGTTTCTGTTGGTCATAAGAGAAAATCATACCCTACTAACTAGTATTTTCTTCTCGTATTTCATTTTTCCAAATTGCACTTCATATAAGTAACTCAATATCAAAGAGTTGAGAATGTTTTAACAAGGCATGTTCATGTCACTCAGTCTAGTCGTATAAAAAGGCCCTATCACGGTAAACCAGCACTGAATTCAACTCTTTTTTACCATACCGCGTGATATAGGTGCAATGGCAAAGGATAGAAACAAATAAACTACACTATTTCATCTCAAAGACGCTATCGAAAAAACGAATGATATCATGCTCACAAAAAGCATTAGTTGCTAAGTAAATGATCTTTAGAGATCTTGATAATGGACATACCCCCTCTTGTCCATTTTCAGGGATCCGCATTTAACCAAAACTCATGAATAAGCAACAAAAATCTTTTAATTTCTCAAGAGATCTTAATGATATATCAGACATGCTAGCTCATGGCAATCCACACATACATTTTCTTGGCACACGGTACAACGTTGTGCCGTACCGAGACAATTTTTACACCCTTCTATCCAATGAGCCCTTGAATCATAATTAAGCCATCTGTATAGCACTTTGACTAATAAGTCCTTTTCTGTCACAACACGAAACAGAATCGTCCATCCTCAAACATCGAATTCCCTCTGCAATTGCAAACCGTTTTGCTACTACTTACAATAGAATAAATAAACCACATGACACGAAGAAAAGGGATCTCCAAAATTCACCTCAAATAAATGGTCAAGGAAAAAGTGTGATAAAGAACCAGCTGATATCAACAATAAGCATTGCATCCTCGAGAGTGGCACCTAAAAAAATAAAATACACACATAACAATTGTTTGATGCAACTGAATCATAAACAAAAGCAGACAACTAATTTGATTCATCACCATTGTCATCAATCTAACAGACTTGGAATTAGAACTCAATTGGCTTTAATTGTGTATAATCTACATGTTAAAGCTCAAAACAGCTTAACTATGCCCAAAAACAACAGTATTATCCAAATCAATAAACAAGAAAAACAAAGCCTACCAAACCTTTAGCTCATCTAACAGATCAATTACCAAAAACCAAGATCAGAAGAATACCATCTTTCTATTTTCCCACAATAGGAGTGTTTGATAAGAATCCTTATACAAATTAAAACAAACAAAACTCACCCCCAAAACAGAATCAAGAAGATTTCTTCGCACCAAAACACTTGATACCCAAGAGTAGAGAAGGCATAGAGGAAACCCCAGAATCAAGACATAATAAAAAGGGTGATGGACTGCATCAGCTAAAGAAGAGAGAAGTAAAGAGTCGAGGAAGAGAACGGAGCTGAGCCAGTCGGAGAAGGAGCCGACGTCGGGGCCGAAGAAGGCGTTGAGAGTATAGATGAGGGTGTGGTGAGGGGAGAAACGTCCACCGGTGAGGTGGGTAAGAGCTATGCCGGAGCTCATAGCATACATAAGGTGGGGACCTGGGCCAGGCATTCCCTTTGGTGGTGGAGATCGCCCAGCAACTGCGCTACTCGAGGGTGAATTTGATGGTCTTTGACCCTATCGGGTTAACTTTTATTCGCAAGGGAAAAAGAAGAAGCCTTACACGTCAAGTGAAGCAATTTATAATGCAGTAAAAGGTTTGCTTACGAGAGTCGAGTTTTAAGTTATTCAAGTTAATGAATTATAGATTAAGGTAAATATTGGATTGATTATTTTTATTATATATATATTATTAAATAAAATTTGAAAATATTATGTTTTGGTCATTTATATTATCAATTTATTAATTGTTTATCACTTATATTTTTTATTATTACATTTTGATCATTGGATTTTTTTTTGAAAAATGAATTTTCAATTTATGTCAGTTTGTTGATGCCTATGTTAGTCACACGGGATTAATTTTAAATTTGACCCTTATACATTATATAGAATATTACTTTGGCCTTAAACTTTAGATTAAAATATCATTTTGACCACTAATTTTTAAATAAAACATCAATTTGACCCTAATTCAATCAAAATCTCGAATCGTCGGCAACCGCTCACCATTGTTGTCGTCAGTCATTGAGGGTTGACATCCGTCGTTGTAGCCGCCTATTATTGTATCCTAAAATTTACAATTCACACCTTTTGACTTTCTGAACTAGAATCTAATGTTTGTTTCACTAAAAAATATATCATGAAATCAATAAATTTAGCTTATATCTTTTGACTTCCTTTGACATAAATCATAATAAAAATGTTGAAATATTCCTTAAGCTTTCCAAAAAATTGATTTACAACTTATTTTTGAAAAAATGATTATTAAAATTATTTTGGAGTCTTCGTCGAACTTTGAGTTATGTAGATTAAATATCTAAAAAATATAATTTTTAAAGGTCTACAAATAACTATAAATTCATTTTTTAAGGAGTCAAAAGTTTATCATGCATTCTGTTGAAAACCTTCTGAATTGAAGTAATCAATCATACTTTCTTCAATATTTTTGACTCAAATCGACCCCTTAATATTTTTTGAGGTCAAATAAAATTTTGGATATATTTAACAAATTTCGATCAAATTGAATCTTAAATAATGAAATGTTTTATCAGATTGGCCCTAAACTGAATAAGTTGATACAAAAAAATCAAGGGATGTTTTTCACCAGAATTTTCAATTTCAGGGTCAAGTTGGCTAAAAAAGTTTAGGGGTCAAATTGTTTATATTTGTTAAATGTAAGGGTCAATTCGGCCCAACAAAATGGATATGCTTGTCATTAAAACGGAATCAGTTGTCTTTCATGTGTTACCCTTAGAAATGGTGACAGAATGACCGTAATGCCTCAATTTTTCAGCTGTCAGATTCTGATTGATCATCTTTAAATCCAAAAATATCACTTAACGGAACAGATGTACACTCCCTAAAACCCTAACTTTTTGCTCCTATTCTCTCATGTCTTTGTGGATACTAGCTGAGATTGTAATTTTTGGGTTTTAGAGGCAAGAGAACACAGAGAGGAGGTCAAAAGATAGAGCAGAGGCTAATTTTTTAGGGCTAAATTTTTTTAGAAGGTTTCTTTTGGGATTAAGAAAACAGAAGTGGTGGCTGATAAAGGGAAGAAGATGAAAGCTGTAGAGAAAGGAGAGGAAGAGAACTCTGAACAAATCGATGGAGAAGTCGTCGTACCCATTGAGAAGCTTCAAGAGATTCAAGACGAGCTTGAAAAGGTCCATTTCTTTTATTCGCATTTAACTTTCATTTTATATATCCATGAACTCTGATTTTTTTCTTGTTTGGGATTTGTATGAAAAATTCATGAAATTTTGCTATCTAAATTGAATTTTCTCTCTGTTTTTACTAATTGTTTCAAGTGTCTAAATATTGTATTTGATGTAATTTCAATTGTGGATCTATGAAATAAATGTTCACAATACTATTCATGTGTTTTTTTAGTTTATCTACCTGTCTGTTTTATGCCATATTGATGTTGGATGTACCTGAATTATTGTAGGAAGATTGACTCATTTTAATTGTTGCCTTCTGTGTGTTTAATTGTTCATCTTGCTTTATTATATCGTGCTTATGAGTTTATTGATGAAGTTTTAAATGATTACACATTGGTGTTTCTATATTTATTTCTTCTGTTCCTTTTGTGGTATAATGTAGATCAATGAGGAGGCGAGTGAGAAAGTCTTGGAAGTGGAGCAGAAGTACAATGTGGTGCGCAAGCCTGTCTATGATAAGCGGAGTGAAATCATTAAGTCAATTCCTGATTTCTGGTTAACAGCTGTAAGTGATTCTCATTTTACTATTTCCTATAAATTTATGGGACTTTTTCTTACAGAATAAGGTTAAGCTAATACACATTCTTGACATGCAGTTCTTGAGTCATCCTGTTCTTGGTGAACTTTTGACTGTAGAGGACCAGAAGGTTTAATGTCATTGCTTTTCAAAGCAGAAATCAGTTCTACACTTTTATTTTGCAAAGTTGATTTGTTGTTCGGTTTTTCTCCTGGATGTTTGTCTGATTCTTTATCTTCTTTCAATTGTTTTTATTTGTTAGATATTTAAGTATATTAACTCGCTTGAAGTGGAGGATTTCAAAGATCTGAAATCTGGATACTGTATAACATTTGTAAGTTCATTTATGTTCTTCCTTTTTACCTTTTTGGTAGGCAATTAAAATTGTTTGCACTTTCTTTTACTTGCACACGATTGTTAGTACAGAAACAACATTAGTTCATGCTTTAATCGACTTTGATTATAATTTTTCAGAACTTCAACCCCAATCCATATTTTGAAGATACAAAGCTTACGAAGACATTTACATTCCTTGATGAGGGAACCAGAATTACTGCCACGCAGATCAAGTGGAAAGAGGGAATGGTGAGGGCTTCTCTGCATATGATCTCCATCCATATTGTTTTTATCTGTATTACTTGGTCATGATATAAAATTACTTTCCTTGATAATCTCTGCTACCTGTAATGATTAAGTAATTTTGTTACAAAAAATAAATTACTTTCCTTTTAGATCGAAATTACATGGCCGTTAGGTTTTATGATCTTTGTTTAACATTTGTTTAGTTTATTTTTCA
The DNA here is from genome assembly GCF_006381635.1 of Hibiscus syriacus. NCBI lineage: Eukaryota > Viridiplantae > Streptophyta > Magnoliopsida > Malvales > Malvaceae > Hibiscus > Hibiscus syriacus. The sequence goes on along the minus strand of NW_024062312.1, from coordinate 146,806 downwards.
TCAAAGATTAAGTAGCTTGTTCTATTTCTGTGATAGATACGTTAGGAGAAGTATATTTAATAGGTAATATTTTGAAGTTAAATTATGAGTTTATCAATTGAACCCATAACAGGTGATATTGATAACAAAATGTGATTATTGTTTGCAACTAGTGACATTTATGTGAGGCGTATTTGCTAGAGCTTGCTTTATGAATTTGCTTTTACCTGCTGTTGGACTTTATATTTGTCTCATGGGGTTTTAGTACTCGATAGTTCATAACTGGTTCTGCATATAATGTTATGCTACTTAGTTATTGAATTTAATTTTATGTTTGAAACTACTGGGTTTTTTCTTTATAAACTAGAGTGAAAGGGCTTATCTATAATGTAGTGAATGGGGTAAGAAGCAGGTTTCTTTTGGTATGAAGATTTTGTTGATTATACAAAGTAATGCAGAAGTCACCAATTTACTTTATGTAAATATCTATAGCATGCCACGATGTACCATATTAATTGTGGAGAAGCTGGTTGAATGAGGTTAGTGTGGGAGGATTCTTGAAACATGTATTCTTTGTTTTGGCCTTATTGTACTCTAAGGTGTGTTGTAGACTCATATTTTGAGCAAATCATCTCCTGCTCACCAACCCAGTGGGATAGATTCGCGGGTTTTTCCTCTTGTGCTTCCCAATTAGATTACTTTGGGATTGGTTTAGCTCTAAATCTATTCAGCATTGTGTAGAGAATTTAGCTGTTGTGAAATGAAAGGTCTTTGACCAAGTTTAGATCCTGGTTTCAGGATGAAGATATTTATAGTCTGGAATACCCATCAACGAAGTACTTGAGTTAGCAGTATAAATGAAAATTTTGGAATTAGGTTGAAATTGTGGTGATTTGATAGTATTCTCTTTATTCTAGGGAATATTTCCATATAGGTCCTAGTTACTCATTCTTAATTTTTCTTGATGTATCTGTGCTGGACATTGACACATCCAGATGTGCTTTGGATAACATGATCTTACAAAGATCATCCAAATACATTGAAAAGCTCGAAAAAAAAATGAGCATACCTATATATGATAGTTGCACTTGAGTTCGAGTACTATAGATATACTAATTTTTAATGTAGAGTAACAAAAAAGAAAAAAAATATAACATTAAATATGATTTTAAAGAAAAATAATAATTGAATGACTAAAACATAAATAAAATAATAAGTGAGTGAATAAATAAATAATTTATCTTTTTTAATTAGATATAAATTTATAGTTTTATGCCTTGAGCAAGAGGACTTGGGTGAATGCCCTTTTACCCATACTCAGGGACGAGCCTGATTTTATCTAGAGGTGGGGTGTGGTGGGATGATTCGATTTTTTTTCCATCCTCACTCCGACGTAAAATTTATAAACTTTATTTAATCTTGATTAATCTCAATCGTTAATCATATTCTATTTATCTCAAATTTATTATAAATTTTGATATTAAAATCTATTTTCAACATGATCTATCACAAGTAAATTTCATTTCTATTTTTATTCAATAACATAAGGAATTAATTGGAAAAAAATATATAGAAATATGAACTTTATAATAATTATCTTTAGATATATATATAAAAGTATTTATTTTATTTTTTAATATTTTATTATAAAAGAAGTACTTGCCTTTTCTCTCGACCTAGTTTTATTTCAATATTTTTGTGTCGCCTTCTTCTTTCTCTTTGATCTTTATTTAGTTGACGATGACATCAATTTTAATGTCGGTTGCTGACTGTCGGGAATATTAGTTCTTTTATTTTTTATATTATATCTTTATTTTTTTCTTGAGTTTTTTTTAATTTTAAATAAGCATATATGTCCTTATGACATGATTTTTTTCTTCTCTTGTGGCACGCGATTCCTCTTCTCTTGTGGCATGATCCTCATATTTTTCGGTACGTTTTTGCATACCTTTACGGTCGTTTCGGTTCTCGTATAAAAACCATTACGACATTTATTTTCTGATTGGTTAGTCGGTGGTCATCTATAGTTAGATCCCCTCTCTTGGTAAAAGGTTGTTTGCCGATGTAATCAAAATTATGTAGCGAAGCAGTTTGCCATATTATTTGGTTCGCTCTCCACTCCTTTATCACTTCGTCAAGTGTCTTATTCGACAAGGCAATGAGTTTGTATGAATATTATTGGATTTTGATATTGGTCGTCATTCTCAATGAAATGTTTTAATTTTCTTTGTATATTTTTTAGTTTATTATTTACTTTTGTTCGAGTATTTTAGTGACTATTGTCTTCATATTTATCTCTTTATTCTGGTACATTATAATTTTGATTCATTCCATTAATAGTAAGACCCCGTTGCCATTGTTAAAAAAAGTACTTTACTTAAAAAATGGAAGAAAGATGTAAACAACTTGATTAAGGAGATTTTTAATTGAGTCAAATGAAGTTTATAAGGGAATTTTCTTTTTTTTTTAAATATATTAATAATAGGTACGTTTTCTATACGCTACAAACTAAAAATTATATAATTGTTTTTATTTGAATTTTTAAAGTTTTTAATTATAAATTTTTAATCTTAAAATATTAAAATTGTACACCAAAAGTCAAATTGATGCATAATTTAAGTACCTAAAAATATATTAATATAAATATAATTGTTACTACAATTATTCATAAATATATAAAATATAATTATATTATTTTTTGAGTTAAATTAAATATTTTTTTATTTTAAATCTAAACTCGACTCCAGGTCTAATGTAATTAAAAAAAAACCCAGACTAAAAACTGTCAGATTTGTATCTCGTACCACATTAGTCAAAATTAAAAAGATTTGACTAAAATAAAATCTAATAGTAGACAGATTTAGTACGATGAAAGAATTATTATTATAATAAAATAAATTTATGTAAAATAAGATTTATTTAAGTCTATAACTTTTCCCAATAACAAGAGTAATTAAAAAAAAAAGAAAAGGAAGGCACCCACGTGAATAAGCGGGGAATCGGCGCCAAATGCTCTTATTTCAAAAATGGGTTAAATGTCTGTTTTTGTCCTCCTAGTTTCCAGAACTATCCAATTTTACTTGATAAGTATTTGGGTAGGCAAGGTTATGATATTTTTAGGCTTAATACCAAAATAAGTGCCCAAACTGTAACCATTTTGTCAAATAGGTGTCTAAACTAATTTTCATCTCATCCAGGTGTCTAACATTACAAACATTACCCATTTAGGAGCATGGGCTGGTAATGGTGTTAATTTCCCTTTAAGTGACGTATCATAACTTGGTAATTTTAAAAATTTTATTTAAAATTAAAATTATATATTTAAAAAAATAGAAAACACAAATTTTGAAATAAACTCAAAACTTTGAAAACCTTAATTTCAAACTCTAAACTCACATCGGCCGTCGCCTCTTGCCATCGATGAGCCTCCACCCGACCTCCCCTCCCCCGTCGACCAAAATGCCCATGAAATCGTGACCGATCAAAGTTCGATCGACGACGAATCAACGTTTTAAACCTCTCAAACTCTAGGATTAAAATCACAATCCCACACGATTTTGACAGCCAATCGAAGGAAAGTACGACAACATATGAGTAGGAGGATAGTAGGGATTACGTCGGTGGTGGTAGTCGTGGCCGAAAAGGCGACAGCGATGGCGACAGATTAAGGTTTGGATTTGAGATTTTTGGGCTATTTTATAATATAAGGAAAGTTAAAGTTTTTTTATAAATATCATAATATTTTTAATAATTTCAAAAAAAAAAAAATTTCAAAATCACCATATTATGACACGTGTCACTAAACGGAAGAAATTAACGCCGTTGACGGCATGAGCACCTAAACGAGTAACGTTTATAACGTTGGACACCTGGATGTGACGAAAATTAGTTTAAGCACCTACTTAAAAAAATGTATAATTTGAACCCTTATTTTGGTAGTAAGCATTTTGTTATCCTAAAGTCCTTTCTATTTTAAACCGAATCTCCTTCACAAAATCTATACGAGCCTGCTTCTCCAAGTTTAATTAAAACATTATTTTATAAGATTAGATCAAATCAAACACATTAAATTCGAATATTTTATCTATTCTTAATATTATTAATTAAGTCCTTTCGTTGGTTCATCACAGATGAGGTGTTAAAATTTTAGTTCAAATTTTTTTGACGAAATTTTAGGTCAAATTTAATATGGAACATATTATTCAAAATTAATGAATCAAAATTTAAATATATAAATTTACTTTATCTTAGATTTTATGGATTAAAAAAAGCTCATGATCTAAATTTATATAACATTTAATATTTGAGTTGACGATGACATTAACATATGTACTTGATATAATATTTTAGGGTGAACTACATGTTTAACATTTTAACTTTTACTTTTTATTCTGTTTTGGTCATCTGCTATTTTTTATTTTAAATTCATATCTAACGTTACATTTTAATTTCATTTTGACCATATGTCTTTAAAAAAAATTGAAATATATGCTGATGTGACATTTTTAAAATTCTTTAAATGATAACGTGATATTATCTTATAGTGACACATCAATATCATAATTAATTTTTTAGTTGATAGGTGATCAAAATAAACCAAAACGTAACGTTAGGTATGATTTCGAATTAAAAATAGTAGGATGACCAAAACATAATAAAAGTGATAGCTAGGGTAAAATTTAATTAGGCGCTCTGCTTTAGCATTAATTTAAAATCTTAAGTAAATTACGAATTAAATACTTAAACTATCAGTTTTGATTCATTTTAGCACTTAAACTTTCAATTTTTTCAAAATTATACCTAAAATTTAGTTTTTATTTCCTTTTAGTACCCAAGCTTTAAAAACTTTACTTTTTGTTTCATTTTAGTACCATTTCAAAATTTAATGTTAAGTTTTGAAAAAAATTAAAAGTTTAGATACTAAAACGGACCAGAACTTGTAGTTTAGATTCTAAAAGAGTTAATTTTTTTAAAGGTGGGGTGCTAAAATGAAATGAAAACTAACCGTTAGGTATGGTTTTGAAAATATTAAAAGTTTAGATACTAAAACAGACCAAATCTGATTGTTTAGGTACTAAATGTGTAGTTTACCCTAAACTTTTATAATAATTTGGAGACTTACTGTGTACTTTACCGGGAAAAAGAAAAAGTCAAACGCAAACACGCCCACCTGTTTCTGGACTTGAGTTGGAGCAGATCATTATTGTTGGCAAACTCGCAGTGCCATCCACTCCTCTCGGAGCAACCCTTGCCATGGACCGTACCATCTTTGAATCCAACCCTCTCGTACAAAAAGTCCAACAACTCGTTAATGCAAATCCATCTGGTAATACTCCTTTAAACTCCCAACAATCACTCTCAGATCGCTATTTCCCAGTTTTCACTTTGCTTATAAATTTATAGGTAATAGGTGTTTTCTCTTTTCTAAAGCAATTAAGGGTTTTTCTTATATCTTATATTAGTTCTGCAGTATGGATTTTGCTTATATGTTATACTAGCTTTGCTGTATGGGTTTTGCTTATATGTCGTACTTGTTTTGCTGTATGGGTTTCGCTTATTGTATAGGTAATATTATTTTCTTCATATTCCATGAAATTCAAAGTTTTTGATTTCATTTGGGACAATGACAAGTTGACAACTCAGACACCATGTCATGATTATATTTCCACTTAATCTTTAGCTGGTTGGGAAGAGTCCTGGAAGCAGGGAGTCACCCCTTGGGATTTAGGCAGACCCATGCCTGTTGTTTTACATCTGCATAACACGGGTTCGCTCCCCATGGGCAGGGCTCTCGTCCCTGGATGTGGCACTGTAAGTTTTGATTCTCTGCAATATGCCTTGATTGCTTAGAAAAACAGCTTCATGCACTATGCAAATTGGTAATGGCAATATCTATCATCACGTGGACTTAGGGATAAAAGTACTGCTCGAAACATGCAGGGATATGATGTGGTGGCAATGGCATGTCCTGGACGGTATGTCGTTGGGCCGAACATATCAGAGGAGGCCATAAAGAAAGCAAAGCAGGTTACACTCCTCCCACTTCAACAAGATCCTTGGAATAGTATCAGTAGCTCCGATTTTAGGTGTTTTTGCTTGTTTTAGTCTTTCTGAGGAATTTCTCATTCTAATGTTATGTTTGGTTTTCGATATAGATGTCTTCCTCATCACTGAATGCAGATCATTCTACTTTCTTGAAGGAAGATTTTTTCTCCTGGCGTCCAACAGATTTGTTTGATCTTGTTTTCGATTACACGTAAGTTGTCTCGAAGGGGCAGTTCTCCCATTAGGAAAATTAGTTTTTCATTATAATCTTATGAATTTGCAGGTTTTTTTGTGACATTCAGCCAGATATGAGATCAGCGTGGGCACAGCAAATCCAAAACCTTTTAAAACCAGATGGAGAGCTTATTACATTGATGTTTCCTGTAAGCCTTTTTGTGGTTTTATGATTTCTTCCTTCCAGTTCTTCACCAATTATACTTAGCCATGGTTGCAAAAAAAAAAAAAAAAAACTATTCGACTCAATTTATAGTAACTGAAGTGTGAGTTTTTACTCCACTCTTTATATTGATGCTGAAAGTAAAAATATAATTCCTTAACGCAGATTGATGATCATGCCGGTGGACCTCCTTATAAAGTATCAGTTGAAGAGTAATTTTCTGCCACCTTTTTTTTCCTGCTTTTGTCTAGATTATGTTAAACTTAGGAATATTTTCTAATCCTGTTTACATGCAACTGCTAGTAAAAATTTGATCAAATAGAGAGGATATATATATCTTCTGACATAAGAATGATCCATCTGTCTGATGGAACTTTGTAATCATGCAGCTATGAAAAGGTGTTGCATCCGATGAGCTTTGAGGCAATATCTGTTGTTGACAATGAATTGGCCATCGGAACTAGAAAGGTATGTCATCTACTTAGCTTGTTTTTGCTTTTGAGTTGATAAACTTGTCAGTCTGAAGTTTCAAAAGCTATATTGTACCTCGTATGAAGCTGTAATCGGACTTTCAATAACGTGAACTAAATAAGACAATGTCACAAAAGGAGCAAACCAGTTAGATGATTCAACATTATATATAAGATAACATCTTTAGGGAGGAGAGGATGAGGACTTTTTTTTTTATCAATCCATTATAAAGTATACCCTTAAGGCTACTGCTCATTAGTCTTCTTGCAGACCGGTTGATTTTTTTTTCTTATTGTTTTTTCAAATAGACACAGACGCAAGGAAACACATTCATGTATTTTCACTCTTGTTTGTTGAAAGAAATTTAGTTCCCTTTTTCATGTCTTTTGAAGGACAAAAATAAACTCTATGAGGGTTTTGTATTAGGCTAAACAATATCCTAGATTAGTTGGAGTCCAGAAGGCAAGTGATATTTTTGCTTGGACTTGACTCGAGCCTATTAGGATGTTCAATATCATTTCTCTATTAACTTGGAAAGGGAAATGGTTTATATTAGATTTTCTGATCGACCATCCTGTATCTAGTAAACAAAAGTGAAGAGGAAAAAAATGGAGCAAAAGGAAACGGAACTTTGTTAAGATGTGCTGACTGGCTAGGTACTCTCATTTTCCTAGGTGATGTTGCACCTGTGTCGTGCCCATAAGTTAGTATTGTCATGTTTGGATTGTTAAAAGTAAGAGAATTTTCACTGGCTTTTCTGGACTTTTGTCTTCCATGCTTCCCTTGGATGTACTATGACAGCCATTAATCCAGAGCTAGTGATTTAATTAACTGTATTTGTGAACCATATATAAAAGGATCACTAGATACTAGTTCCTTCAACAGGGAAAAGAGAAGCTTGGGAGATGGAAAAGAGCTGTAGGCAACCCCTCCCTATGAACCGTGATAACGGTTGTCGGCTAATCGAGGAGCCGAGGTGGTTGAGCTCAAGATCAAGGCAGTTAATTTCATTCACAAACTTTATCTGAATTGTGAGACTTATTGATGTTAATACAAAATTTTAATTGTACTTAAGCACATGTCATCTTGTACTTTTTAAGTTTCATCTTCAAGTTGTTTGTGATCATATCCAAGTTTATGATTAGATTTTATAATTCTTATCGAAAGAGTAAATGAAGCCAGGTTTCATAGATTAATCTAAATTGGTAAATCATTTTGATATTAACAAATTCTTTTTTACAGATGACAATATATTATAACCAACTTTAGCGCGAACAATGTTTTTGGCTTGGCTTGCTAAGTGGAATAGTGTAACATGAATATAAAACTTGCTTTACTATATTGATACAAAATGTTAGACTAGCAAGAAGCAAGATATAGAAAAAGAGGATGCAAATGTTAAGATGCGTCTGTTTTTAGATTGATGACAAAAAAAATGAAGATTTGATAGAGATGTTGTGGCTCAAGAGACAAAGCAAGAAACATTCTTGTCCTGTCCTCGTTTAGCTCCTTCATGAATGCCTCACTCTTCGCTGGATCCTCCCTTTACGCTGTCTCCTTACACTTAGCACTCTCTCCTCTCCATTTTTCATTTTTGTTGATCCAAATTAATTAATCACCTTTTTCCCAATACACTTATTTCATTAACTGACGACCTATATTGTTTTTATTTGTAACAATGGATGAACATAGCATCCATGATGACGACAAGGACAGAGGGGTCATGGCCGGCCTCAACTCCGTCTCGCCCCAACGCAAGATCCATTCCTACAGCCAGCAGCTACGTGCCAACTCCGCGCACAAACGTCACCACCAAGTCCGTAAACACAGCTACGGTGACATCCCCAAGCCGATCTACCAGTTGTACAATGACGAGTCTTCGGACGACGAGTTCTTCACCCGCTTCACTTCCAACAACGCTCCCAATGCCCCCACCGGTGAAGAATATATCATCACCAGTCACTCCCAAAGAGAAAGGCTCAACAAGAACATCTCCTCGGAAGGTGCTTCTCCCCTCGATGAATCCCACAATTTTCAGCCCCTACCAGAGTTCATTGGCTCCGGAGGTGGTACCGGCATTTTCAAGGTCCCTATGCCTGCCACCATCCACCCCAGGCGCCCACCTTGCTTGGAGCTCAGGCCCCATCCTCTCAGGGAGACTCATGTAGGCAAGTTCTTGAGGAACATAGCCTGCACCGATACACAACTTTGGGCAGGTCTGGAGAGTGGGGTTCGGTTTTGGAGGTTCGAGGATGCTTATCAACCAGGCCTGGGTTCCAAAGTGAGGAGAGGCGATGAGGATGCTGCGCCTTTTCAAGAGTGTGCCAACACTCCCCCTACCAACTGTTTGCTCGTGGACTGTGGGAATAAGTTGATTTGGAGTGGACACAAGGATGGAAAAATCAGGTCCTGGAAGATGGATCATCCGACTGATGATGCCACTCCTTTCAAGGAAGGATTGCCGTGGCAGGCACATCGCGGTTCTGTTCTTTCCATCATCATGAGCTCCTATGGTAAACTATATCATATTAAGTAACAAATTAAGCTTCCTCCTCTATGTTACAAACATAACTTTTAAGCATAATGCTTTGGTGCAGGTGACTTGTGGTCAGGTGGCGAAGGCGGTGTTATTAAGATTTGGCCATGGGAATCCATTGAAAAATCCCTCTCTTAGACCAGAGGAGAAACACATGGCTGCTTTATTAGTAGAGAGGGCATTCATTGATCTCAGGAGCCAAGTTGCAGTTAATGGTAACTGTAACCTTTCTTCCTCCGATGTCAAGTGCTTGGTTTCCGACTGTGTACGAGCCAAAGTTTGGTGTGTTCAGCCTCTTTCCTTCTCTCTATGGTACGTTTGGCCTATGATTTGTATTTATATCTCCATGTTTTCTACTCTATTGATGAGTTATTTGATCTTCAGGGACGCTCGCACGAAGGAACTTCTCAAAGTGTTTAATATTGACGGTCAGATAGAGAATCGCGTTGACATGCTGCCGCAAGATTACCAAACCTTCTTAGAAGATGAGATGAAGGTGAAATTTGTTTCCAGTACAAAAAAGGAGAAATCTGGGGGCTTTTTGCAACGCTCCCGCAACGCTATAATGGTAGCCGTGGATGCCGTACGTAGGGTAGCAACGAGAGGAGGCGGGGAGTTTGCAGAAGACAATAAGAGGACCGAAGCACTAGTGCTAGCTCCGGATGGGAGCATATGGAGTGGATGTACAAATGGCCTACTCGCGCAGTGGGATGGAAATGGAACGCGGTTGCAAGACATTAGTCACCACCCTTGTGCAGTGCAATGCTTTTGTGTTTTCGGAACATGGATTTATAAAGGCTATGTTAGTGGGATGGTCCAGGTGATGGATCTCGAAGGGAACCTGGTTGCAGGATGGATGGCTCACAATGGTCCCGTCATAAAATTAGCAACTGGCAATGATTACATCTTCAGCTTGGCTACTCACGGCGGTATTCGTGGATGGAGCATCTCGTCTCCAGGGCCAATCGACGGCATATTACGACAAGAACTAGCAGAAAAAGAACATATCTACTCGAGACAAGACAATATAAGGATGCTTATCGGAACTTGGAATGTTGGTCAAGGAAGAGCCTCTCATGAGTCACTTATGTCATGGTTGGGCTCTGTTGTATCAGATGTTGGCATTGTAGTTGTTGGCCTACAAGAAGTGGATATGGGTGCAGGTTTCCTTGCAATGTCTGCAGCTAAAGAAACCGTAAGATCTACAACATCATATAATATGGTAATGTGTCGTCTAAAATGTGATCTCTTCGTTAACCTCTTGTATCTAAGCGCAGGTAGGACTTGAAGGGAGTTCTATTGGTCATTGGTGGCTTGACACAATTGGAAAGGCCTTAGATGAAAACACAACATTTGATCGTATGGGTTCTAGGCAGCTTGCAGGATTACTCATTTCTCTTTGGTAAGTATCCATTACCTCAAAATAGTATTTTTTTTTGTCAAATTTAATTTCAAGAACATAGTTTTATCTGCTATATATAGGGTAAGGAAGAGTATTAGAACGCATGTGGGGGACATTGATGCTGCGGCAGTTCCGTGTGGCTTCGATCAAGCTATCGGCAATAAGGTTTTCGACTTTCATAACTTTGATTGTCATGGTTTACTACATAGGCAATAATGCCTCTGCACCTGCGGGGTATATAGAAGATTTAAGAGTGGGTAATGATGGTGCGGGGAGGTGTAGGTTTGAGGATCAGAGTGTATGATAGGTTGATTTGCTTTGTGAACTGTCACCTAGCTGCACATTTGGAGGCAGTAAACCGGCGAAATGCCGACTTTGATCATATCTTTCGGAATATGGTCTTCACCCGGTCGTCGTCAAATGTGCTCTATTACGCAGCGGGTATGGTGTGATTACTGTTTTTCTGTTGCTCTCTTGCGTTCTCCACATATTTATTTTGGAAGCTTTATTCTTCTGGCTTCCCACTCATGCTCTGTGTTGCAGCTGGAGCCTCCATTTCTGTTCAAACCGGTCAAGTTAATAATGAATAACCTCGCTCTACTCGATTTCGTTCAATATCTTTATTATAAACTTCTTAGTTTACCTTGTCTAATTACTTAGTTGTTTGGAGATCGCAAGTGCCACTGCATTTCCACAGCCTGCAGGTGTTAACACTGAAGAAACAAAGCTTGATTTAGCTGAAGCAGATATGGTTGTCTTTTGCGGTGATTTTAACTACCGCCTCTTTGGTATATCTTATGATGAAGCCAGGGACTTTGTTTCTCAAAGATGCTTCGATTGGCTTCGAGAAAAGGATCATCTCAGGGAGGAGATGAGAGCCGGTACCCGTGCGCAAAAAATGAGCAGAAAGCCCCTTGCAAAACGGCGTCGTTTTGACTAACCTATATATTGGTTTCCCCTCAAGCCAAAATTGCTAACTCCTCCCATTTAATCACTCTGATATTTCTATCTTCAAAAGGAGAGAACAAATTTCTCTCCAATCGCCTCTCTACGTCTCTCACCGGTCCATCGCCCGCCGTCGCTCTCACTGCCGCTTCGGCCGTCGGAAGCGGCAGCCAGAAAATCTCAAAGCCATTAAAATACTCTGCTTTACACCCTAAACCTAGTTCCGAACCCAAAACATCACAAAAGAGCCCTAGCAAGAGTAGATCTACGCTCAAAGTCTCGTGCTTTTACCTCCGACGGCGTGTCTTTTCGGCTCCCCGGAGGTCTCGGTCTCTTGTGCTTTTATTGTGTCCGACTGTGTTTTGTTTGCGTTTATGTCTTCGTATTTTCTGTGTAGTAGCTTTGTAACTGTTGGCTGTGTTCTTGGTGTTGATTTTCGTTTTGGTTTCTAATATGATGGTTGTGTGTTCTCGTTTACTGTTTTTTTTTGTGACGGTTGGCTTTCGATGGTTCTCAGTGGTTTCGGTGTGTTGATGGGTTTTCTGTTGATAATCGTTGTAGATGTTGGTTCACTGTTGATGGATGTTATGGTATATGATCCCCATGTGTTGGTTCCGATGATCTATTTATACAGCCCCGATGGGGTCTGTTTTCGATGATATGGGGGTGTTTCCGTATGTTTCGGGCCTCATGTCGTTATGTTCGTGGTTGGCCGGTCATCCCGGGATGGGTCAGTCCTAGGGATCTCGGCCGGCCGTTCTTGCGCGTTGATGATGTATGGCTGCCACGTGCGCCCCTTGACTCTTCATGCGGCGCGATATTGGACTTGTGTAACCCTAATCTTCATATTCGGGCTGGGTCAGGCCCGAATCCTACTAGACCATTTGGACCCTGAAAAAAAAAAGTTAAATTGAATTAACTTAAATGAATAAAATGAAATAAAAAATAATAAAAACATGATAAAAACTATATAATATATATTTCAAAAATATTTTTTAAAACTATATATTATATTTAAAAAAGTTTTCAAAACTATATATTATATAGTTTTCAAAACTATATATTATATAGTTTTCAAAATGTTTTTAAAAATATTATATAAGTTTCCAAAAAATGTTTTTAAAACTATATATTATATAATTTTTCAAAAATATTTTTAAAACTATATACTATATAATTTTTCAAAAATGTTTTAAAACTATATACTATATAATTTTTCAAAAATGTTTTAAAAAACTATATACTATATAAGTTTTCGAAATGTTTTAAAAACTATATAATATATAAATGTTTTCAAAACTATATATTATATATATTTTTAAATATTTTCAAAAACTATATAATATATAAATTTTCGAAAATCGTTTTATGAAAATTATATATTATAGTTTGTCAAAAACATTTCCACAAACTATAAAATAAGTAAATATATATATATATATATATATATATATATATATATATATAAATAACTCCGGGCAAAAATGAGTGTCTACAGCTGCCCCTCTTTGTCCTTTCTTGTGGAACAAAAAATAGGACAAAGATAAAAAGACACAAATTTTCGTTCGGTAGGGTTGAAGAGTAACTCCCTGTTGAACTGGGTTGCAGATGGCTCCTCCGTCACGAAGTCGAGTCCATCTTAAAATGATATGGATTTGAAGCTGTAGTCCGGAATTTGAATCGGAATATGGTTTCTCGTTGTAGTCCGCATCGGTCTTTTCCTCGATTTAAAGACCTTATTTTGAAAATTCGACTGTAAAATAGTTTCTTGACTCTACCATGTGGTTGATAAGCCCTCGAGCTGAATGGAATTGAACTCTAAAGGTTTTCGTTGGCAGATAGCTTTTCTCGACTTAAGCTACGGTGCCGAAAAATGGTTTCTTGTCACTAAGGTACGGTTAACCTAGGTCTTCTCTCGACTTTGAAAACCTCGATTACAGCCAGACAGTAGTGTGATTGAGGTGTCATCGAGCTGAATGAAATCGAACTCAAAAATTTTATTGATAGATAGCCCTTCTTTCCTTGAGCTATTATGTAAATGATGTGCCTAAGAGCTGAGCGTAGTCGAACTCGAAGGTCTTTGTTGGCAGATAACCCTTATAGCCTTGAGTTATGCTGCAAATGATGTGCCTTGGAGCTGAGCGTAGTCGAACTCGAAGGTCTTTTGGAGACAGATAACCCTTCTAGCCTTGAGTTATGTTGTAAATGATGTGCCCTCGAAGCTGAGTGTAATCAAACTCGAGGGTCTTTGGCAGATAGCCCTTCTCGACTTAAGCTATACTGCAAATGATGTGCCTCAGAGCTGAGCGTAGTCGAACTCAAAGGTCTTTTGGTTGGCAAATAACCCTTCTCGACTTATGTTATGCTGCAAATGATATGCCTTAGAGCTGAGCGTAGTAGAACTCGAAGGTCTTTTGGAGACAGATAACTCTTCTAGCCTTGGGTTATACTGTAAATGATGTACCCTCAAGCTGAGTGTAATCGAACTCGAGGGTCTTTGGCAACTAGCCCTTCTCGACTTAAGCTATACTGCAAATGATGTACCTTGGAGCTGAGCGTAGTCAAACTCAAAGGTCTTTTGTTGGCAAATAGCCCTTCTTGCCTTGAGCTATTTTGCAAATGATGTGCCTTAGAGCTGAGCGTAGTTGAACTCGAAGGTCTTTGTTGGCAGATAACCCTTCTCGACTTAAGCTATACTGTAAATGATGTGCCTTGGAGCTGAGCGTAGTCGAACTCAAAGGTCTTTTGTTGGCAAATAGCCCTTCTTGCCTTGAGCTATGTTACAAATGATGTGCCTTGGAGCTGAGCGTAGTCGAACTCGAAGCTCTTTGTTGGCAGATAACCCTTCTCGCCTTGAGTTATGCTGCAAATGTTATCTTAAAACAAAAAAATGGCCTCCCTTCACAGGTCTAGGCCAATCATAGTTATTCAAGCGGTTCCTTTGAGCGGGTCTGAACCAAGTAATATGATTTTTGGATGACTTCCTTTCACAAGAAAGTCTGCTGATAAATTTCGTCAGCCGGATATCTTCCGTCGTGGAATTGAAATCTGGCTTGAAGACATTAACTGGAAACATGTTGTTCATTGTTGAGTTCACCTGAATCGGATTCGATCTGAATTGGTTCTCGAACCAATCTGAAATTGATTCTGAGATCTGTAGACGTGTCAAGTCGATTGAGGTGTAGCTTCTCACTGCTGAGTTAAGCAACCACCATCATTCTTTAAAGGCGCTTACGAATCGAGTATCCTTCATCCTGAAGTCAAAACTTGACTCTAAAAACTGTAAAAATCATGTATGCTAAAATGATGAATGTGATGCACCTAAAAATGTCTAAGATGCATGCAATATGAATGAATTATGTGTTATCTCTTGGACGGAGTCTCGTGCTTTGTCTGCCAATCTGGTCCTTGGAATCGATCGTGCCCCATTATCTTTTCGAGCTTTGGCTTTACAGACCTTTCAAATCTGAGACTGTTTTGTTTGAAAATGTTTTTCTCCTTTTTCTTATTTTAGGAGGGAAAAGGACAAAAAAATGTAGTAAAATATTGCTCCTTAATTCATGCTCGCAACTAAATCAGATTATAAACACGAGTTCAAAGTATATCAAAGGAATCAATAGCTCTTTTAATGCTTTCAGAGTTACAGCTCTTTGACAAATGTTCAAATGGATGAATTGACTTTAGGTTGGCCTCCTTTCTAAGGTTTTGGTAACCCAAAATGTCATTTTTTTTAAATATCACAACATGCTTTGGCATTTTAGTCTAATGCAGACAAAATGACGCAACTAGCATTATCGATTACTAGACCTTCTATTTCAATTCTCTGAAATCCTCCATTTGTTCAAGTTTTGTAAGCTCCTCTAACAAAGGTAGTGCATAAATATTGGTCTAAAAATGAAACTCTTGAGTGCTCGTGTGAAATTGACTATAACATGTGTTTCTTAACTCCCTTAGTCCATCATTACCGAAAATTTCTCGCTTAGATAAATTTGATTTAATTTGCCGTTATCTGGCTAGCTGAATCCATAAAGGTGGGGCGTTTAACCAATTGCTTTAGAGGGACAATTTAACATTATAATCAGTTTTATCAAGTTCACTGAAGGGTTCATCTCATCACAAAGCCTTCGGCCGAACAATAGCAGTGGAACAAACACCAAATTGCCAAGTGTTCGAGCAATGTCATGGTTTGAACCTAATCTATTCATAAGGCCAGGGCTTTCAAGTTTCCTCTATAACCAATTGCCTTAGTGGAATAGCTCAGCTTTACAGATTTAATTTCTTAAGATTGTCAAGAAGAACCTGTTATAGTCTAGGTGTTGTTAAAAGTCAAAAATTTCATCTTTAGAGTTTAATTTTCAAGCAACTGACCTAAACTAGGTTCACTTACTTGACTATTCCATTTGTAAAGATAATGATCATCATTGAACGTATTAAATGAAAAGCATAGTAATTGTCATATGCAAATGATGTCCCATGTTGTCCGCACCTTATGAAAGGAAAATGTTATATTGGTTAATTGCAATAGCAGGGTACAGTGTTTGAGGGTATATTCCGGATAAGGTCAAAGTCCTTGTTTTAAATCATGTTACTTCGTCAAAGATCTGTAACTTCGAACCATTTACAGAGTTTCTTAATTCAAATGATTTTCAAATAATTGCAAATTTGCAAATGTGATTCATTGCTTAACATCTTTAAAGTAACATAAATTGATTCAAATGTTCTTACAAAAACTTGAGAAAAAGTGGGAGAAAAAAAGTTCAAACAGAATGCCTCAGATGATGAAATGATATTCCTCACTTGGATGCCCCCAAGTTATCGAAGTCGATCCAGTTCTGGTTAAGCATCTTTTGTACGACTCTCTTGAATGCGTAACAGTTCTCAATTGTGTGCCCTGAGACACCACTGTGATATTCACAATATGCATTCTCATCATACCACTTGGGGTATGGGGGCTTCATGGGTTGACCGGATATGGTGACACTACGTGGGTGTCAAGAAGTTGTTAATAGAGCTCCTTGTACGTTATTGGAATATGGTCGAAATGTTCCATTTCCTTCCTGGGTTCTCTGGAATCTTGTTTAGAAGTATCTGACGGTAGGGGTGTGCAAAAAAATCTGATCCGACTGATCCGATCCGTTGATCAGATCCGAAAATTCGGATATCCGATCCGTTTTTCAATTTTCGGATAGTTCGAATCGGGTATCCGAATTTTTTTTCGGATTTTTGGATCGGATACAGATCGATCAAAAATCAGTTTCGGATTATCCGAAAACCTGAAAATAATTTGGGCTTAATAATAATATGTTTCAAACCCAGAGTTGTTTGGGCTATAGCCTATATGCATTCTTTCAAACCCAAACCCAGAGAAATACGGGTATAACTAATATACTACACCTTTAGCGAGAAATTCTTTCCTTTTTCCTTTTTAGTGTGAAAGTAATACCGTATTGTTGCCCTAGTAAAAATTTCATTTTTTTCTTTCCTTTTTCCTTTCTCTTTCTCTAATCAAGTTTCTTCTGCGATTTCTTCCGACTCTTTCAAGTTGCAAATTTTGGCTAGAAATTCTTCACCTCTTCTCTCGGCCACCGCCTCTAAAGGTAAAATTTTAACTTTTTTGTTGTTGTTATTGAACTAACTTTTTATTCATTAGAAATCATTTATTTATTTTTATTCTCTCCATCTATTCGACTCTTCTCTAAATACGGTTTATGAAATTGTTATGAACTTTTGTTTTCCGTTGTTGTATGGATTGTTTCGTCGTTTATTGTTATTCAAATTAATTAGCGATTGATCTCGGATTTTTTAATCTGAACTGTATTGCGATGTAGGTTAAACATTTAGGTTTCCTTGTTAGCTTCTGAGTTCTGATGGTTTTGTGTTGGATTTCCTTGTTATTCAAATCCTGGTCCCTGAAAATTAAGAGAAATATATATATATATATAATTTAAGTGAAATATTCTAAACGAAGACAGAGTAAATGAAGACTAATCATATTTTTCCTGGGCGGGTTAATTCAAATCTTTGTTGTGTCATTTACTCAAACCATTACATGATTGCTTTTTTTGTTTTTTTTGTTTATTTAATATTTAAAGTTCTGAGAAATATATATATAATTTACTTTGCTTATTTCACATTTCTGTTTGGCATGATTAGTAAGGATATATTCACTTTGCTTGTTCGTGCTTGTTAAACCTTGATTCGATTTCTGTTATTATGTTATATGTTTTTTTGGCTTGTAAGTTGATTTTTTCTCCTTTATTTTCAGTAAGTTGCCATAATTTCTGTTTGAAGATGACGAGCTAAAACCCTAACCAGTCTCCATTTCAATCTCATGTAAGGCCTATATTTGTTTTGGGTGAATAATGAAACATACTAATCTAGTAAACTAATTTATAAAAAATGAAATGTAATGTATATATTTTGTAATTTTTTTATTGTTTGTTTACATAATATGTCATCTTTTGATGAGAATGGAGATTTTAATTCCGTATTTGTTGACTCAATGATGGAGTCTGATGAGGAGGGAAGACAAAATTCAGTAGTAAAAAAACTTCTCTCGATAAAAATGCCGGAAAGAGGAAGAGAAAGTCCAAGTGGTGGAGTCATTTTTTAGTTGATGAGGAGGATCCCACTTTTGCTTCATGTAAGTATTGTCAAAAAATTATTGGTTGTAAAACCAAAAATGGCACTACACCTTTAGCAAATCACATTAGTAGGTGCAAAAAATATCCTCCAAACTTGGATAAGAAACAAAAATTGATTGATTTTGAAAGTAAAACGTTGGTAAATGAAGATGGAAGTACTGAAATAGTTAGTGTTCCCAAATGCTGGAAATTTGATCATGATTTGTGTAGGAAGAAGCTTGCTAAAATGCTTATTGTCGATGAATTGCCTTTTGATTTTGTCGAACGTGAATGTTTCATTGAATTTTGCAAGGCTTTAAATCCTCTCTTTAAGCTTCCTTCTCGTACAACTGCCACTAGAGATTGTTATGCTCTTTTTATTGAACAAAGAAATGAGTTGAAAAAGACTTTTAAGAACTTACATTCTAGGGTTTGTCTAACCACAGACACTTGGACATCGGGTCGAAATTTAAGCTATATGTGTTTGACAGCCCATTTTATTGATGATGATTGGAATTTACATAATAGGATAATTAATTTTTGTCCAATTGCTGGTCATTCCAGACAACTTACTGACAGAGCTGTTGAAAAATGCTTGATTGAATGGGGTTTGAAAAACATTATGACTATAACTGTACACAATGCTAGCTCAAATGATTTAGCTATTGAATACTTGAGAAGAAGACTTACCATTTGGGAGTCTAATTTATTGGAGGGTCGATATTTACATATGAGATGTGCGTCTCATATTTTGAATTTGATTGTGAAAGAGGGTTTGAAAGAACTTGATTTTTCTATTATGAAAGTTCAAACTCTTGTGAGATATGTTAGATCTTCTCCCGCTAGACTTCAAAAATTTAAAGCTTGCATAGAAGAGGAGAAAGAGGATAGCAAAAGTCTTGTTACTTTAGATGTTGAAACTAGATGGAATTCAACTTTTCTAATGCTCGAATCTGCTATCAAGTTTAAAAAGGCATTTGCTAGTTTATACATGAAAGACTCCTCTTGTTTCAAGGAACTTAGAAAGGTTAGTGGTGGTCCCATTGAAGATGATTGGAAGAGGGTGAGTAGTTTTTTACCTTTCTTGAGCATTTTTTATGATGCAACATTGAGGTTATCTGGTTCTCATTATATGGCTTGTAACCATTATGCACACGAGATTTACGGGACTAGATTAATGATGATGAGGGTATTAAGAAAATGGCAGCCCAAATGATGTCTAAGTATGATAAGTATTATGGGAACATTGATAATATCAATATTATGATGTTTGTGGCCGTGATTCTTGACCCTAGGCACAAGTTGAATTATGTTACTTGGATTGTGCATGATTCTTATGATGAAACACAAGCCACTCTTTTGTTCCTCAAAATTAAGATGGTTTTGTAATCTTTATTTGACTTATATGCTTCTTCAATGCCTCCTTCAAAGACAAGTGATATGTCTTCCTCCACTTCTACTTCTTTATCTAATTTCACTCAAGGTGGGACTCAAAGTGGAGGTAAGATTGATCTTCAACAACTTATGGCTTCAAAATTTCAAAGGGATATGGGTTGTTTGTTAACTAGTGCCAATAAAAATGAGTTGGAGAAGTATTTAGAAGATGCTTGTGAGTCTCATGTTTCAAAATTTGATATCCTACAATGGTGGAAAGATTAACCAAAAAGATACCCGATTCTTCATAGGATGGCTAAGGATGTACTTGCCATACCTATCTCGACTGTAGCTTCTGAGTCGGCTTTTAGTACGGGTGGTCGTGTTCTTGATTCTTTTCGCACTTCATTAACTCCAAAAATGGTTGAAGCACTTGTTTGCACTCAAGATTGGTTACGCACCTCTCGATCACCTATTATAATAGAAGAAAATTTAATTACATTGGAAGAGTTGGAGGAAGGTAAATTTATTTTTATGTTTGATTGCTTCTTTTTTTTTGTTTAAACATAAATGTATATTTTAATCTTTTTTATTTTATTTCGTGTGATGTAGCCATGAAGGATCTAACTTTGGAGTAACCGAAGATCATAATTGACGAGACAATTACTACTTTGGATGATTTGTAAAATTTGTACTTTGAAATTTTTAAGTACTTAGTGATCCTACTATCTCTTTTATTATGTTATTAAGACTTGATATTCTTGTGTGGTATTTTATTTTGAACATCTTGTGTTGATTTGATTGTGTTGTTGAGATTTGATACTCTTGTGTGATATTTTTAATATGAACATCTTGTGAAGATCGATCCTATTGTTTTTCTGCTTTTACTATGTTTTTTAGAAAAACCCGTTATATGTATTTTAATTTATGTTGATTTTTTATGACATTAATCAAATAAATATTATTATTTTAATATGCAGCATGTATAGATTTATGTATTCTAGCTTGTATTTTAATATCATCCTCTAGTTTCACCATATCTTTGCTAAACTAGGAAATCATAAGAGCTATTAAGTGTTTCTTATTTGATGGTGCTACTTCAAGAGAAAGCTTGAAGGCAGTTTGGAAACTGCCCCGCCTGCCAAACTTAATAATGCAGCATGTGGATCATTCTGCTGGTGATTTGATTGATCTCTTGCAAGGGCTACTACGGTACGATCCAGTCGACAGACTTAAAGCTAGAGAAGCACTAAGACATCCATTTTTTACTACAGATCGTAGGAGGTTCGGCTTTTTGTTTGTTTGTTGGCTTTCTTGGTTTCACGAACGTGTATGTTGTTATCTGGTGGTCATCTTTAAATGGTATCTGCCTGATAATTTCTAGTTTGCTGTCTGTTACTCAAAGAGAGCAATATAAAAGTTGGTGTAAGACTTTATATAAAAAAATTAATGCTTTTATTATGTTATTTTTTTTTGAATTTTTTGCAAAACAAAATCGGATTCGGATTCGGATATTCGAATATCCGATCCAAAATTTCGGATATCCGATTTTTTCGGATCGGATACGGATCCTTACTTTAGGTATCCGAAATTTTCGGATATCCGAAAATTCAGATCGGATAATATCCGATATCCGATAATGCACACCCCTACCTGGTGGTACAACTGCATTTGATTTTGGGCCGGAGATTGTAACACCTTTATTGACTTGTCTGATGTTGTTAATTTCTCCATCCCCCTCTCCCTCATAAGAGGTTTCTTATTGGCTTCCCCATCTTTAATTTTACTATACTTTATGGCCGACTTGACCATTTCTCCAGCCATAACCAAGTCTGAAAAGCTCCCTGATGTGATCGCAACCAGGTGTCCGAAGTATGGAGTCTTCAGGGTCTGTACGAAAAGTTTTCGGGTTTCCTTTTCATCCAACGGTGGATGAACTTGCACAGCCAAGTCCCTACATTTTTGTGCGTATTGCCTGAAACTCTCGTTATGCTTCTTTTCCATGCTTTGTAGCATAACTCGATCTGGCCTTATGTCATTGACATGCTTGTATTGTTCCAGAAATGACTTGGCCAGGTCCTTCCAGGTCTTGATATTTGATCGGCTTAGCTGATTGTACCACCGGATGGCTGAGCCCGATAGACTCTCCTGGAAGCAGTGGATTAGGAGTTGGTCGTTTCCTCCATATCCTGTTATCTTTTGGCTGAACATGGTGATGTGAGTGGATGGGCAACTGTTTCCGTCAAACTTCTCGAATTCTGGGGACTTAAATTTCAGAGGAAGAACCAAGTCCAGGACCAGACTGAGTTCTGCGGCATCGATTTCATGGTAGTCATGGTCTCCTTTGACTACCTTCATTTGGTCCTCCAATTGTTTGATTTTTTCCTCCATTTTCTTCGCTTTGTCCTCTTCGTCCAAATCTGGTACATGGTAATAACCCGAATTGTTCTTAGGGTTAAATACAGAGGACGAGGGCTTCACTTTTGTAGAAGATGAGTCCCCTCGAAGTTCTGGTAAGATTTCAGGTGAGATAACCACTTGCGGGGTAGGTTGTATAGTTACCCCTTCTGGTGAACCTGCCCCAGGCGCACTAGTCTGTTGTAAGCCAACTAACTTGGCAACGATCTGATCAACCAAAGACTCTTGGTTCTTCATGATTGTATTCAGAGTACTCAGACTACTCTGGTTTATCTTGTCTTCAAGTTCTTTATGCAATTTTGCCATGTTCTCCTCGATTTTCTCCATTCTTGCTTCCATCTTCTTCTTTTTTCAGGCAGGTATTATGCGGACGGGGTGTGTCCAACTCTTGAGGTAGAATGTCCATTGTTTATTCCTTTTGATGAGACATGTATATGTTAGTTAATGTGAATGCAAAGAAAATAACATAATGCAAAGAAAATAACAAAATGCAAAATGCATGATGCATGAAATGTTCGAGGCATTAATCCAAAAAATGTGCCTATTATTCTGAATAACCCTTATTAGTGACAAAAGTGGTAGGTCTGAAGAGAAAGAAAACTTTTTGATGGTATAGATCCCGCACAGCTTCTGACAAGTTGATTCTTCTTCCGCCTTTTTTCCCCGGTTGAATATCTTGTCAAACCATTCCGGTTCCTTTGGCTAAACTTGTGTAGGTGACGAGCTGCTTGCCCAAAAAAGGTCTCGAATGACTGCATCTCCGGCTTTCACTCTATGTCAAGCTTGTTCCAAACGAAAGTGCCATCGGAGCCCTTCATCCGAAGTTTATCGACTTGTTTCTAGAATTTATCAATAATGGTATCCAGCTTAGCTAGGGTTTCGCCATCTTTTTCTCGCAGTTTTCTAAAGGACTCTTCGGGTCAGTAATATTTTCCTCGTCTTGCCCCTGCAACCTTTGCCTCTGAGTATTCTTTGACGACAACTGAGCTTCTGAGCTTTTTATCTCTTTGTATTATAGCCCCTTTGTCCATTAATGCAGATTATTCATGTTTAACAAACACATTTTTGGTGGATCAACACATCGTTTTAAATGATGCAAACGATGAAAACAAAATAAAATAGAACAAAAAACTAAAAGGGTTAGTGAGGTAAATCAAAACAATAAAAAAAATGAAAAATCATACCCCACATGATAATCTACCCCACATGCTTTAATTCCTACCCGGACATGATCTATATCCCGCAGGCTAATTTCAAACAAATCCTAACCGCATATTTGTCTAGTTCGCATGCTTTGAAGAGAAAATAAAGCAGGAAACAAAGCAGCCTAGGGGTTTGGAATAAGGTCTTGGGGTGGGCTCTAATTCCCTGTACTCTCCCGGTTTAGGTTCTAAAAAGGTACCCGAGTTCTCCTTGCCGGTGCCCCCTTAGGCTTGCCAGACCCTTAGTCCTACACCCATCACAGGCTTGTGTGGACTAAGTTAAACTCGAGAGGACACATTCCCTTATGCCCATACGAAGAATAAATTCACACGAAGGCATAAGGTATATGAATCCCGAAGGTTAGTTGCTAGGCCCATACGGTGAATAAATTCACACGAAGGCGTCGCTTTCACCTCCACTTAAAAGGGTTCGGAGCTCGGGTAAAGAGCTAGAGATGACAATTTTGAAAAATCTGAAATCATTAAAAATGTCAGTACAACTATTTATTTGAAAAATAATCAAAGGTAAATAATTGGAATTGAATAAATAAATTAAAATTAAAATTTACCGTTTTCGCATAAAAAGGCAACCGGAAATTAATATCGGCCTGACTCACTTACATGTCCCCAGCAGAGTCGCCAAGCTGTCGGAACTGTCTTTCGGTTGGGCCCGGAATTGGGCTTCGACTTGAATTGATTGGGTTAGGAGTCGCCACCAACCACTTTAAAACAAATTTAGGTGGGTCGGACACCATCTTACCTAATTTGCGTTGTACCAGAAACGTGTCGGGTTCGAGAGTCGGTTACGGTCAAGAAAGGATTAGCACCCTTGAACCGCCCTTGCGGTATCAATTAATTTCCCGGTTGTCTTTATTTGTGAAAATTAAAACTGAAATTAAAATTAAAATTATTCGATCCGAATTACTTACCTCTGATTTGGTTGGAGATAAAAAAAGTCGAATATGTTAAAAATAATAATACCGATAAATAAAAATTAAATACATCAAAATAATAATAATAGTGAATAAATAAATAAAATACCAAAATAATAAAAAAGGAAAGAGAGAAAAAAATATAAAAATGAAAAAATATAAAATAAAAAGATAATAATATAATAATACTAAAACGAAAAAAATAGAGATAATAAAAATGAAAATATGATAAAACAAACCAAGATAAAATTGGAAAA
Source organism: Hibiscus syriacus (assembly GCF_006381635.1). Lineage (NCBI taxonomy): Eukaryota > Viridiplantae > Streptophyta > Magnoliopsida > Malvales > Malvaceae > Hibiscus > Hibiscus syriacus. The sequence goes on along the minus strand of NW_024062312.1, from coordinate 122,225 downwards.
AAATAAAAAATTAAATATTGAAAAATGAAAAAAATGTTATGGAAAAAAAATAATAAAAAAGGAATATATATATATATATACGCATATATATATAAATGAATAATTAATTAAATAAATACATAAATAAATGGGATTAATATGTAAAATTAATAAATTCGGAATCCAAATCAAAAGTGTTGAAAGTTTTAATTCCAGTGACCAAAACATAAATCGTACAACTTACAAGACCGATGGAATAGTTTACCCGTGCGCAAAAAATGCGCAGAAAGCCCCTTGCAAAACGGCGTCTTTTTGACTAACCTATATATTGGTTTCCCCTCAAGCCAAAATTGCTAACTCCTCCCATTTAATCACTCTGATCTTTCTCTCTTCAAAAGGAGAGAACAAATTTCTCTCCAACCGCCTCTCTACGTCTCTCACCGGTTCATCGCCTGCAGCCGCTCTCACTACCGCTTCGGCCGCCGGAAGCGGTAGCCAGAAAATCCCAAAGCCATTAAAATACTCTGCTTTACACCCTAAACCTAGTTCCGAACCCAAAACATCAAAAAAGAGTTACAGCAAGAGTAGATCTACGCTCAAAGTCTCGAGCTTTTACCTCCGACGGCGTGTCTTTTCGGCTCCCCGGAGGCTTCTCGATCTCTTTGTGCTTTTATTGTGTCCGACTGTGTTTTGTTTGCATTTATGTCTTCGTATTTTCTGTGTAGTAGCTTTGTAACTGTTGGTTGTGTTCTTGGTGTTGAAGTTCGTTTTGGTTTCTCTCGATGATGGTTGTGTGTTCTCGTTTACTATTTTTTTGTGACGGTTGGCTTTCGATGGTTATCGGTGTGTTGATGGGTTTTCTGTTGATAATCGTTGTAGATGTTGGTTCACTGTTGATGGATGTTATGGTAGATGATCCCCGTGTGTTGGTTCTGATGATCTATTTATACAGCCCCGATGGGGTCTATTTTCGATGATATGGGGGTGTTCCCGTATGTTTCAGGCCTCACGTCATTCTGTTCGTGGTTGGACGGTCATCCCGGGATGGGTCAGTCCCAGGGATCTCGACCGGCCGTTCTTGCGCGTTGATAATGTATGGTTGCCACGTGCGCCCCTTGACTCTTCATGCGGCACGATGCTGGACTTGTGTAACCCTAATCTTCATGTTCGGGCTGGTCAGGCCCCAATCCTGCTAGACCATTTGGACCCTAAAAAAAGTTAAATTGAATTAACTTAAATGAATAAAATGAAATAAAAAATAATAATAACATGATAAAAACTATATAATATATATTTCAAAAATATTTTTTAAAACTATATATTATATTTAAAAAAGTTTTCAAAACTATATATTATATAGTTTTCAAAATGATTTTAAAAATATTATATAAGTTTCCAAAAAACGTTTTTAAAACTATATATTATATAATTTTTCAAAAATGTTTTTAAAACTATATACTATATAATTTTTCAAAAATGTTTTAAAACTATATACTATATAATTTTTCAAAAATGTTTTAAAAAACTATATACCATATAAGTTTTCGAAATGTTTTAAAAACTATATAATATATACATGTTTTCAAAACTATATATTATATATTTTTTTAACTATTTTCAGAAACTATATAATATATAAATTTTCGAAAATCGTTTTATGAAAATTATATATTATAGTTTGTCAAAAACATTTCCACAAACTATAAAATAAATAAATAAATAAATAAATAAATATATATATATATAAATAACTCAGGGCGAAAATGAGTGTCTACAACTTTAATGAGTGTCTACAACTTTATTATACATTTTAAGGTTATGACTCCAGAGAAAAGAAGCGTATTCCAGCATGGTGTGATCGAGTGATATATCGTGATAACAGAGCGGGACCGACGGGAGAGTGCAATTTAGAGTGTCCTATAGTTTCCTCCACTTTACTGTAAGTTCATTCCCAAAGTGTTATGTTGTGCAGCTACTTTTGGCTATATGTTATCATTTCTGATGCGCAAATGTCTAATGATTAGGTACGAGGCTTGCATGGACGTTACCGAGAGCGACCACAAACCTGTACGTTGCAAATTCCATTGTACAATTGCGCATGTAGATAGATCAGTAAGGACACACGAATTCGGAGAAGTGATGCTGTCGAATAAGAAGATTAAGGCTATTGCCAACGAATTACATTTTGTTCTGGAAACGGTTGTTAGCACCAACAGCATCATCCTTCAGAGCCAGGACACATCGGTCATCCGAATCACCAACAAATGCGATAAGGATAAAGCTGTATATAAAGTCATTTGCGACGGTCAGTCCACTGCGAAGGACGAGGAGGACATAGCCGAATACCATCCAAGAGGCGCCTTCGGCTTCCCGCACTGGCTTGAGGTTATTTGCAACTAATCCCAAGCCTACATTCTCAAGTAGAGTGTACTCCGTTATCTTGCATACTGTTGACGAAAACGGGTAAAGAAAACAATAGAACACGAGAATTTTACGAGGTTCGGCAATGTGCTTACGTCCTCGGTGCCTAGGCGGCGCTAGAAGTTTTTATTCAATGATATTTTAGGTCTAGGTTACATCTCTATTTATAATAGAAAACCCTGGTACATAATTACAAAATTAACCCTGTACTGGTATATTTATGAGCCATACCTAACAAATCTCCACCTTGGCGAATATCCTGCCTCTTGAAAATTCAATGTGGGTTGGGTTACCTTGATTCTTTAACAACTCGAAACATTCAACAAGTCCAAGCAATGCTTGAACTTGTCTGTCGTAACTGGCTTAGTGAACATATCAGCGGCATTTTCATCAGTATGTACCTTCTGAAACAAAACCTCTCCAGATGCAACCAACTCTCTGATCTTGTGGAACCTTACATCAATATGTTTAGTTCTAGCACGATACACCTGATTCTTAGCCAAGTGAATAACACTTTGATTATCACAAAGCAACTGAACTCCACCTTGTTGAACACCCAACTCCTTCACTAAACCAGTAAACCATAAAGCTTCTTTTGCAGCTTCAGCCGCTGCCATGTACTCAGCTTCAGTTGTAGATAGAGCCACAATAGATTGAACAGTAGACTTCCAACAAATAGGCCCTCCACCAAGAGTAAAGACATACCCTGTCGTAGATCTTCTATTATCCAAGTCACCTGCATAGTCTGAATCCACATATCCTACAACCAAAGGATTATCCCGCTGACTCCCAAAAACAATTCAATGTCCCACAGTACCCTTTAAGTACCGAAAGATCCACTTGACTGCTTCCCAATGTTGCTTACCAGGTTTAGACATGTACTTACAAACTTGACTAACAACATGAGCTAAATCAGGACGAGTACATACCATCGCATACATCAAGCAGCCAACAGCATTAGAATACGGAACCTTTGCCATATCTTCAGCTTCCTTATCTGTCTTGGGGCACTGTTATGATGAGAGCTTAAAGTGATTCGCCAATGGAGTGCTAACTGGTTTTGCGCTGCTCATCGCAAACCTTTCTAGCATTTTCTCAACATAACCCCGTTGAGATAGCCGCAGTTTCCTTGAGTCTCTGTCCCTGTAAATTTCCATTCCAAGAATTTTCTTTGCAGCACCTAAATCTTTCATATCAAATTCCTGACTCAATAAAGTTTTCAAACCGATAACATCATCCATGTTCTTCGCAGCAATCAACATATCATCAACATACAATAATAGAAAAATAAAAGAACCATCATCAAGGCTCTTAACATAGACACAACAATCATACTCACATCGGTTGTAGCCAATCTTGATCATATAGGAGTTAAACCGTTTATACCACTGTCTCGGAGACTGTTTCAACCCGTACAAAGATTTCTTTAATCTGCAAACTAAATGCTCGTTTCCAGGTTGAGTGAAACCTTCAGGTTGCCGCATGTAGATCTGCTCCTCTAAATCACCATGCAAAAAAGCAGTTTTAACATCCATCTGCTCTAAATGCAAATCCCAACTAGCCACCAATGCAAGTACTGCTCGGATTGAAGTGTGCCTGACCACAGGAGAAAAGATTTCATCATAATCAACTCCTTTCTGCTGTGAAAAACCCTTCGCTACCAAACGAGCCTTGAACTTCTCCCCCTCTTTTTTTGTTACTACTGGTTTCTTCTTATACACCCATTTGCAACCAATCGGCTTCTTACCCTCAGGAAGGGGAACTAACTCCCATGTGCGATTGTGATTCAAAGACTCCATCTCCTCAACCATGGCTGCCATCCACTTGTCGTTTTCCTGACTAGTAACGGCATCATGAAAAGTAACCGGATCATCACTGCTAACAATAAGTGCAAAAGATACCAAGTCTTCAAAACCCAATCTGTTCGGAGGCTTTATATTCGTCCGTCTCACCCTGTCTCTGGCGAGACTATAATCCTGCAAATCATCCGTAGTGGAACCACCAGAAGTCGGTTGAGAAGTTTCTGGTTTCTCAACTGGAAACTGCTCGAAATCCACCACTGTCGTGTCTTGCTTCTACTGCAACATGGATTGTTCATCAAAAACGACATCTCTACTAATCACAACTTTCTTCGCAACTGGATCCCAGAACTTGAATCCTTTGACACCTTTCTTGTAACCCAGAAAAATGCACTCCTTCGATTTTGCATCAAGTTTGGATCTCTCATCAGCAGGTACATGCACATAAGCAGGACAACCAAAAATCCGTAAGTTATCAAAACTAACATCATGATCAGTCCATACCTCTTCTGCAACTTTCCCAGCCAGCGATGCCCTTGGCGATCTGTTGATAAGGTAACACGCCATGTTAACAGCCTCAGCCCAGAAGTGTTTGGGAAGCCCCGCATTCAACCGCAAACATCTGGCTCTTTCATTCAACGACCTGTTCATTCGTTCCGCAACACCATTCTGTTGTGGTGTCTTGCGCACTGTAAAATGCCTCTGAATCCCATGCTCCTTACAGAATTGTAGGAACTGTGAATCTGTGTACTCCGTACCATTGTCAGACCGCAAACACTTGATTTTTCGTCCTGTTTGGTTTTCTACCTCAGCTTTCCACAGCTTGAACTTCTCAAAAACTTCAGATTTCTGTTTCAAAAAATACACCCAAACTTTCCGTGAAAAATCATCAATAAAAGTAACATAGTACCTAGATCCACCCAAAGACGATGTCGTGGAAGGCCCCCATACATCAGAATGCACATAATCAAGAATCCCTTGAGTTGTGTGCTTCGCAGTCTTGAAACGGACTTTAGTCTGTTTACCAAGAACACAATACTTGCAAAAGTCGAGCTTACAGCTTTTGACACCATGCAACAAGTTTCTCTTGTGTAATTCTGCCATACCACGTTCACTAAGATGAGCAAGGCGCATATGCCACAATTTTGTCGTATCATCACAGGACTCAACAGAGTGAACTCCACCTGCAACGGTACTCCCTAACAATCTGTAGATATTCCCTGCAGTCATCTTGCCTTTCATCACAGTCAATGCTCCTTTAACAATCCGAATGGTTTCCCTATCCTCGTCAGCCTTAGGGATAAAACCATTCTTGTGCAAAGTGCCCAAGGAAATCAAATTCTTCTTCAAGTCTGGGATATGTCGAACACCACTCAACGTCCGAACGGAGCCATCGTGCATCTTAATTCTGACATCACCAATACCAACAATATTGCAACATCGATCATCACCCAAATAAACCGAACCATAATTAATCGGCCTGTATGTCGAAAACCATTCCCTATTTGGCGTGATGTGATAAGAACATCCAGAATCAAGAATCCAAGCATCCGTCAATTGTGTCGTTGAAATAGAAAGCATATCACCCTCACTGCAATCAGAATTATCATCCTCGACCACGTTCACAGACTTGGATGAGCCATCACGCTTCTCATCAGTCTGCTTTTTCAACTTTGGACAGTCTCGCTTCATATGTCCCGCCTCCTTGCACTTGTAACAGTGAATCGTCTTCTTATCCCTGGATTTGGATCTGGAATTCCGCTTCCCGGACCCTGCCTTCTCTGGCTTCCGTCCACGATCTCGATTACCCTTGACATATAAGCTATCGGCTTGAGAGCTTTCCCCTGCATTCTGCTTCCGCTGGTTGTGAGCCAACAAGGCTGCAGTAATCTCCTCAACATTGATAGTCTCTTTCCCATATGTAAGAGTAGTCACCATGTGTTCGTAAGAGGGAGGCAACGAACACAACAGAATCATCGCTCTGTCTTCATCCTCAATTTTCACATCAAGCCGAGCCAGATCAGAAACGATTTGATTGAAGACATTCACGTGTTGCGCCAAATCGTGATCGTCCTGCATCTTCAGCCCATACAGCCGCTGCTTCAGATACAGTTTTGTCGTTAAGGATTTGGACATAAGCTGACTTTCCAACTTCCTCCAAATTTCGTCTGGAGACGATAGATGCATGACGTGATACATGACCTCGTCCGCCAAGCATAATCGTATGGTTCCTGCCGCTCGCTGCTGCAATTCTTCCCAATCTTCCTCATCCATCGACGCCGGCTTTGTAGATCGCAAAGCCTTCAAGATCCCTTGCTGCGCCAATAGATCCTTCACCCTCGTTTGCCATAATCCGAAGTTACCCTGACCATCGAATTTCGCGACTTCGAATTTTGCTCCTGACATCTGATACCAATTGTTGACGAAAACGGGTAAAGAAAACAATAGAACACGAGAATTTTACGAGGTTCGGCAATGTGCTTACGTCCTCGGTGCCTAGGCGGCGCTAGAAGTTTTTATTCAATGATATTTTAGGTTACCTAACACATACTAGACTTGTGCTGCTGTTTTTGACATAGGTTACACCAGCTGCTGGCATAGTCAAACCGGAATCGTTTGTGTGGATGTTGCGGTCCATCACGAAGAATTCCATACCCTTGAAGATCTCGTCGACGGCATACCACAGAACTGGTGGTGCGAGGACACTCGGGACAAGGAAGTGGTGTTGTCAGTGGTTATATACGGGAGTTGTTTTACGGGGAAAAAGAGCCATCAGATCCGCGTGCGTCACCGCTTCTCGGCGAAGACGGTCCGAATAGACTCGAAATCGAGCAGCAACAGGAAAAGCCAAGGAGGAGGAGGTAGTCTTAGAAAGTACAACAACATCTCGGATGCGAATGAGGATTCCAGGCACTGACATTAAGCCTTGATGGCAACTTTAGAAAGATTTATAGGGAAGTTGTACTAATTTCATTCCATTATCTTCACAACTTCAAGTCGATGTAAATACTAAAGGAGCATGGTGAAGATACTAATTTTTTACCCATATTATTTTATTTATTATTATAATTATATAATTATTATTATTATAATTATTATAAATATTATTATTATTATTATTATTATTATTATTATTATTAAATACATATATAATAATAATAAAAAATATACAAGCCCAATCAACCGGCCCAATTACAAATGGCCCATCAAACCCTAACAGATTAGGGTTTCCATCTTCCCAGCCGCCTCAGCTTGCTGCCGTTGGATCTGGCAAGATCCAACGGTCCAGATGGCTCCAGATACAAACCCTAGGGTATGATACCCTAGGGCCACGCGGCCGCCGCTGCTGCTCTCGCCGCTGCTGCTATCGCCGCCTCCACCGCTGCCACGTCCCAACCGAAGGCTCCAGAAGCTCCAACGCCAGCCGTCCACGCCATGGCTAAGGGGTGAGTCACCACTGGTAGTCCGGTGACTCACCGAAACCCACTCTTCGGACCGGTCCGATGACCATACCGGTGGTGGCTATAAAAGCCACCACCCGAACCTGCAAGAAAAAAGAAGGACGGAGACAGAGAAAAGAGAGACAGAAAATACACAGAGAGAAGAGAAATACAAAAAAACAAAACACTACCAACGATCTCAACAACAACGCAGCAAAGAAACAAAAAGAAAGAAAAAGGAAGAAGAGAAACTCACCGAGGAAGCCCGACCACCGGATCTCACCAAAACCTTCGAAAATACCGAAGGTATTTCTTTGGATTTGCTCCGATTGGGAGCTATTTAGGAGAAAATAACGCCGGAACCGTCCTTAGGACGGTCCGATCTACCCAATAGTATAAAAATAAAATTTTCCGGCCACCGGATGCGGTGGCCGGCGGTGACGGTCACGGCGGCAGACGGTTGCCGTCAGGTGACCGGCTTCCCTCCGATGAGGGAAGCTAGAGAGAGGCCAGAGCTCTCTCTGCTTGAGAGAGAAAGAAAAAAAATGAAATAAAGGCTGGCCCTTCGGGCCAGCCGTTTTGGACCTTTTATAGGCCTTCTCGAACGACGTCGTTTCGGGAAGGACTATGCGCGTAATTAAAAAATAGTTAAATCCTTTCCGCCGTCCTCCGAACTTGTAAACTTTACATTTTAGTCATTAAATCGAATTTATAATACTTTTAATTTGATCTCGAAATTTTAATTTTATTTATTTTAGTCTTTTATATTAAAATAATATATTTAGGATAAATAACAGAATTAATCCCTTAATTTCAATAATTAATTTTTTTAATCCCTAGTTTATATTTTTAATTTATTTTATTATAATATCTGAATTTTAGATAATTTTATTTTAGTCACTAAATAAATAAAATAAAGAAATAGCATGTTTAATCCCTAATATTTTGATTAATTATGAATTAGGTTTTTAATTTTATTTTTACTATAATTTAGTCATTTAATTTAAATGTTTTCATTTATTTTACTGATTTTAAATATATCGTTCTAGTTGTATTTTTATTGTTTTAATTTTATTTGTTTATATTTTTAAATATTTTTATGTATTCATAAATATATATATAATAAATAGTAATTAAAATTTTTAATATTTATTTTTAATATCGAAGAAAAGGACAGTCTTAATACAACTAGATGTCCTATTCTGGTATTTTAAAATTAAACAATATTATTTAAATTAGTATTTATCAATATCAAAGAAAAGAGCTGTCTTAAGGCACCTAGAAGTTCTTTTCTGATATTTTTAAATAAATAAATATTTTTTTTATATATAATTTTGAAATAATAGGATTATAAATTAAATATATTTTTGAATTTTTTAAAATTTTAATAATAAAGACAATTTATAATTAAAAAGTACCAATTTTGGGCGTTGTAGCGGTGCTAATCCTTCCCTAAACGTAACCGACCACGAATCCCTTTTTATTATTAAAAAGAACGAATTTTTGGTTAAAACGCAGATCAGTTCAATTTTTTTTATTGATGTTTTCTTAAAACTCTTTTAAAGAAAATAATTTTTAGGTATTCGACCTACCTAACCCAAAAGGCCGATGGCGACTCCCAAATTATTTTTCAAAATCATTTATTCACATAAATTTTCCCGCCAAATAAATATTTCGTGCCCGGACGAAAACCGGTTACGACAGCTTGGCGACTCCGCTGGGGACTGGTCAAACTTTTAAAAAATCAATTATAAATTGTCTCTATTAATTAAAAATTAAAAATTCATATATTTAATTTTTAATTATTTCTTTTCAAAATTTTTATATTTACTTATTATTTTCATAATATTTATATGTTTTATTTTATTTGCAAGTATTTTATTTCATTATTTATTTTTCTGTCAAAGGTTTGAACATTTCTCCTCACACACAACACTTGCATTGCATAACATAAAGCTCTATAATTGAGTTGTCCCTTTTAAGTGGGAGTGAAAGCGACGTCTTCGTGAGAATTTATTCTCTGTGTCAGACCTAGCAAGTAACTTTCGGGGTTCATATGCTCTATGTCTTCGTGAGAATTTATTCTCCGTGTCAGGCATAGAGAAATATATCCCCTCGAATTGAACTCGATCCATTTTAGTCTGTGATGGACTAGGGTTGAGGGTTAGCAACCCAAGGGGGCACTAACAAGGACAATTCGGGTACCTTTATTCCTAGATCTGAAACCCTGCATATAAAACCCTAGAAACTCTTCCAATACGAAGTCATGCCGAAATTTTGTCCAAAATAGGTGTACACACAGAAGAAATGAATTCTAACTTTCCTGTTAATTTATTTATTTTCTTTACTGATTAAATGTAAATTTAAATTATTTAAATTATTTAAAAGCATGTTTAAATAAAAATATTTAGGTAAATGTTATTATTAAATTTCTTTATTATGTAAACTAATTCATTTCTTTTTGTGTGTGCTTTATTTTTTCTGTTTGCATAGCATCATACAGGATAAAAGGCATTGATCCTTGTGTTAATTGTCTCATTGGAAAGCCTTCATCCATGGATAAAAAGTATTCAAATCAAGTAATTCTAAACTCAGAAGTAAGACAGTGGGTGAGGACTTACAAAGACAAGAAGGAGACAGTCTGCAGGATGATTATGTATCTGACTTGGCCAGTTATGCTTCAGTTTCGCTAAAAAGAAATGATATGCAGGATTTGCGAAGTATTTGGGAAAGTTGGGATTCAAACAAAAAATTGCAGTTTTATCAGACTTACGGAGACATCCCATATTTGCTCTATGTTGAAGTTGATGATGAATTACTCAGAGCCCTAATTCAATTCTGGAATCCAGGGTACAATTGCTTCACTCTCAATAAAGAGGATTTGGTCCCTACTATTGAAGAGTACACAACTTTGTTACATATCGAAGGGGCTTTGGAGAATCGAATCTATTCAAAGTCAATTAAAACTCAACCCTTTCGAGTTAAATTAGCAAAGATCGCCGGGGTACGAGAAGAATGGGTAGCATCCCGTACAAAACAAAAAGGCGAAAGCGAAGGCATTGCTTGGACCAACATTAAAGAACTTATTCAGAGTCATCCAGATATTAAAGTACGATTCGATTTATTTGCTCTGGGTATGTATGGTATGGTCATCTTCCCAAAAGTATTGGGATATGTTGAAGCTGCAGTGGTAGATTTGTTTGAACAGCTACCGAAAAAGATTAATCCTGTTTCTGCAATCTTAGCAGAGACCTTCAGATCGTTAAATGCTTGTAGAAGGCTAGGAGGTGGACGATTCTCAGGGTGTACCCAGTTGTTATATGTTTGGATCCGTAGTCATTTCTGGAGGACAGAAAAGGTTTCATACTGACGTTTTAATACGGATTACTCACCATTAAAAGAATTTCTGGAGCAGGAATGGCCGATAGAAATTAAGAAAGATATGTGGATTAATGCCTTCCGAAATCTGCAAAGCAATGATATTGTTTGGCGAGCCCCGTGGCAAATCCAAAGGGAATTCTTTTACAAATGTGGAGATTACAACTGGATAATGCTGCTCGGATTATGGGGAGGAATTGGATATGCACCACTTCTGGTCATAAGACAGTATGAAGGTCGTCAATTTGTACCTGTCACTGCTGGATTACAGTCATCTGAGTTCGCATTCCATAGCAAAAATTATAAAAGAAGTATCATGGAAGCCGTTATAGCTTGGAAAACAACTTTTTGTATCCGAGCTAAAGCAGCAAAAGAAATGCTAACTCCTGATTATGAAGAATGGAGATCTGCCAGGAAAAATGAAAATATTCCTCTACCAAATCAAAAAGAGGATATCTCTATGGAAGATCGCATTAAGGTGGTTCCATCAGAGATTGAAATCTTGAGAGCTGAGTTTGAAGCAGAAAGAGAAGGCTGGTCGAAAGAATTAGAGCAAATGAGACAAGATAAAGCTATGTTGGGGGTTGACATTGACTTTCATTCATCACAATGTGCAATGTTGAGAAAAGATAAAGAAAAAGTTGATAATGAATTCAGAGCATTACAGAAAAATTACCAGGAGTTATATAAATCCCGGAAAGCATCAAGACCAAGCCAATCAACGGTACAGATGACTAGAGAGTTGAACATCGAGAAAAGACGAGTTGAAGATCTGAAAGGAAAGAATAGCCGTCTACTCAAAATCCTTGAGAAAGGAAAGAAAAAAATGGAAGATTTTGAGGTCGACAGAAGAGAGCAAATTATAAAACACAAGGCTGAACACCGGGAAATCATGAATGAAATGCGAAGAGAAAGGGATCGAACCAAAGATGTAGAAGAGATGAAGAATGATATCTTTGATAAATTTGAAGGTGAGAAAAATATCATGTTCAAGGGATTTGAATCAGAAATGAACCAGTTGATTGTCGAACTTGAAGTCAGAGGCCAAAAGATGGAAGAATCCAATATTGAAAAAGAAAAATGGGAGCTGGAAAGAAAAAATTTCAACACCAGACTTGAGGTAGAGCAGGAAGTGGCTAGCAATTGGATGCAAAGATGCAGAAACAAGGAGGTTCAAATCCAGAAGCTTAATCAAAGAACGCAAGAAGCACGAACAAAACTTGAAGAAGATCTGGATCAGTCTAGAAATAAAAACTCAGAGTTTAACACTTACATTTTGCAACTTGAAGAATCATTGTTTCAAGAAAAGGTTCGTCTAGGACCTAATGACCTCAAAGAAAGTAATGAGGAAAGTGCTTCACTGCGAAGACGCATTAGAGATCTTGAAAAAATTCTGCACAATTGTCAAGTCAGAATCACTGAGTTAGAGCAAACTCTTGAAGGAACGAATGAACAATGGCAAAAGTCAACTGATTTCTATGTTGAAAGAAGTGAAGAAAGAAGTAATATGGTGTTCGAGGCCATGGTACAAATGAGCGAAGTTGCTAGATATGTTGGGGAATTAGCTGTTGAAGCTAAAATAATTGAGCATCACGTTGATCCAGTTTCTAAGTGCGGAAAGAAGGTGTCATGGTTAATGAAAGAAGTTATAGAGCTTAATAGGAAAGCTACGCCTTATCTGTAGTTATGAACTATTATAAAGAAACTTTTGTATACCGATGAAAGTTGTTCTATGACAGTTAACTTTTTGGGATCAATGTTTTTTGCATACATACATTTTGCATACATTCATCATTCATTTCATAATTTTCTTTATTTATTATTTTATTTATTAAGATAAAATTCATTAATTAAAATTTGGAAAAAATAATATCAAAAGATTTTTCAATCGCAGTTATTCTGGCCAAAAGAGAAATACAACATCACTACGGTACTAGACAAGCTACTAAGAGAATTATGGAAGATAAAATACAACGTATTGAGGAACATCATAATAAAGAGCAAGCAGAAATAAGAATGAAGCTGGAGAAAATTGAAGCCAATATTGTAAATTCACAAGACAGTATGATGCAGAAAATAGAGGATATGTTTAAAAGGCATGCTATCAGTGGAAAAATGCATGAAAATCCTGTATCTTTCGACCAAGAACCCATATATCCTCTAGGTTTTCCACCAGAACCAATTTATCACTCTGGTACTACACCTATACAAATCAATGCTCGTACATCTGCATTACAAGAAGCCAAACCACATGAAAATCAACAAGTGGATCCTGCATCTTCAAGCAAAAATCCGCTTATATCAGATGTGAAAATAGGGGATCTTAATACTGATCATTTGATCCCAGATTTGAATGAGCTGAATGAGAAACAAAAAGTAAATGAAGAACTGACCAGACAGATCAAGAGCTTAGAAGAACGAATGAAATCCGTGGAAATAACTGAATCATTCTATGGGTTTGATGCTAGTGAATTGAGTTTGGTTCCAGACCTAATCCTCCCCATCAAGTTCAAAGCTCCTGAATTTGATAAATATGACGGTACTACATGCCCTTCATCCCACATTACTATGTTTTGTCGCAGAATGGCAGGATATGTGAAAGATGAGAAATTGTTAATTAACTGCTTTCAGGATAGTTTGACAGGACCTGCTTTAAAATGGTATACTCAATTGACCAAAGCCAACATTAGATCCTGGAAAGATTTGGCTAAAGCATTCTTAGAGCAGTATCGCCACGTAACAGACATGGTTCCTGATAGATGGACTCTCCAAAATTTGGAGAAAAAGAATAATGAAAGATTCAGACAGTATGCCCAGAGATGGCGTGACACGGCGGCCCAAGTTCAACCACCTTTGTCAAAAAAAGAAGCCACAGTAATATTTGTTCATACATTGAAGGCTCCTTATTTAAATCATCTAATGGGGAATGCAACCAGAAATTTTTCAGATTTGGTCATTTCTGGAGAACTCATTGAAAATGTCTTGAAAAGTGGCAAAATTGAATCAAATGAAGGGTCTAGTTCCAAAAGACCTACGTACCGGAAAAAGGAGAATGAAGTCAACAATGCAAATTCTTACAGCAAATATTCATCGAAAAGTGTTACAATAACCCAGCCAAGGGTTAAGAAAGAGGAAACAAACACTAATCGAGCAGAGTCCAGAGGATCTCGAAAGGAAAATGAAAGGTTGTATTTTACACCTTTACCAGTACCATATGCTGAGATCTATGATTCACTGTTAAAAGCAGATGTCATACGGCCTTATCCTTTGGTTCCCATACAACCACCATTCCCTCCTTGGTATGATACAAAAGCACACTGTGTTTACCATGAAGGAATCACGGGTCATTCTATTGAAAACTGTTTGGCATTCAAAAGGGTGGTTCAAAATTTGATCAACACTGGGAAGTTGGAATTCAATACACCATCTGCATCAAATCATCCATTGCCAAATCATGGAGATAAAAACGTGAATGCAATTCAAGAAGAGAACAGAAAGAAAGCAAAAATTGACATTTCTGAAATTAAATCTCCGTTTGTTTGGGTGTTCCAACAACTCTCTTTAGCCGGTATAATTCCACAACAATTCAGGCCAAAGCAGAATGAAGGCAAGAATTATTGTGAATATCATCAGGAAAAAGGGCATAAAATTCAACTATGCCCAGAGTTTAAGGATTTGGTGCAAAAATTGATGAACAACAAAGAAATAGAATTCTTTGAAGAAGAACCAGGAAAAAAGAAGATGATATTTGCTCATCAGAGGATTCTAAACCTAGTCAAAGAATAAATGATCCTGTGATCATTAATGTGAAATCATCTACGGTGATTCCTGCACCAATAAAGCCGAAAGTAGTTATCACCACTCCTCTACCATTCCCATACAAAGATACCCGCAGGGTACCTTGGAATTATACTACCAATGTTTCAATGGTAGGAGGATCTGTTTCTCTAGAAAAAACAGAAGAGAAAAAACAGAGTTTGGGTACGACATCGAAGTCTGAAGTAGTGAGCGAAGTCGGTTTCTTTACAAGAAGTGGGAGATGTTACTCTCCCGAAACATCCAATGCTTCAGAACAAGTGAAAGCAAAAGGAAAAGCCATGGCAATACCTCAGAAGGTATTTGATGATGAATCCCCTCCAGCATTCAATGAGCCTGTGACAGAAAAACAAGCTCAAGAATTTTTGAAATTCCTGAAACATAGTGAGTATAGTGTGGTTGAACAACTACACAAACAACAAGCGAGAATTTCTATTCTTGATCTATTGATGAATTCAGAAGCACATAGAAATGCTTTGATGAAAATTCTTAATCAAACATTTATCCCTGAAGATATATCCCTCAATAAACTTGACAGAATTGTGGGACATATAGCCGCTGACAATTACATAACGTTCACGGATGATGAAATACCAGAAGGCGGAATGGGGTCAGTAAAAGCTTTGAACATCACGACACATTGTCATGGTCATGTGTTGCCAGGAGTATTGATTGACAATGGGTCCGCTCTCAACTTAATGCCTCTAGTCACACATCAAAGAATGCCTCTGGATCAATCACACATGAAAAGTTATCAGAATGTAGTACGAGCATTTGATGGTACTCAAAAAGAAGTGCTTGGGAAAATGGAAATACCGTTGTTAATTGGTCCAGTCGTGTATAATATTGACTTTGTGGTGATGGACATCCACCCTACATATAATTGTTTATTAGGGAGGCCATGGATTCATTCAGCAGGAGCCGTTCCTTCTTCATTACATCAGAAATTGAAATTTGTTGTTGATGGACAACTAATATGCGTAGGTGTTGAAGAAGAAATCATTGCATCTGTAACAAGCGATGTTCCATATATCGACACCAATGATGATGCACTTGAATGCTCTTTCCGAGCTCTTGAATTTGTAAATGCAACCTTTATTGCAGAAGGAAGCAAAATTCCATATCCCAGATTGTCTGAATGCACCAAGATGACGGTACAACAAACTTTAGGCATCGGAGCTAAAGCTGGGAAAGGGTTAGGAAAGAATCTTCAAGGGATTTCAGTTCCTGTCAGAATAAAGATGAAGAAAGATCGTTTTGGGCTGGGGTTTAAGCCCAATTTTCAGCAAAAGAACAAAGAGATGAAAAGAAGATGTGAAGACAGAAAGGCAAAATTGAAAGGAGGAGAAATCCTTTGGAAACACATGTCATTCCCACAGTTGAAGACCACATTCAGATCAGGGGGAACAATTAATGTAGAACAACAGCTTGTTGAAGCCTTTAAAGAAGAAAAGTTGACGAAAGATCAAGACATAGTTGAAGAAGCTATGAATGGATTATTTATCAACATGATCATGAATGACAACAAGACTGGCAAATACTTGGATAGGATTCACCCATGTTTTCTTGGAGAAACACTCACCAATTGGACCACTGAAGATCTTCCTATAGTTTTTAATATTAACGCAGAGTAATATTCAGAACTAATCTTTATGTTTAGCTCAAAAATATGAAAACTTTTTGTTATCTTGTAAAAGAAATTATGTTAAATATAAGGAATTTTCTTTAAAATTTTCAGATGGCAATCATTCTTTACATTTTATTACATTTTTACATTTCATAAATTTACTATATTCTTTCGGAAAAATGTCCGATTTAAATTTGCAGGTGTCACAGTGTTAATAGCATGTTTATTCCTAAATTTAATCCAGTGATAAATTTAGAGCAGCCTATATATCTGGAAGAAATCAATGGATGTGAGGATGAACTGGAATGTGATGTTCCTACTGAACTATTAAGATTGGTAGAAAAAGAAGACAAACAAATTCTACCCCACAAAGAAGAGATTGAGACTGTGAATTTGGGAACAGATGAAGAAATGAAAGAGGTGAAAATTGGTACTACTCTGACAATCCAGATAAAACAAGAATTGATAAATCTCCTTCAAGAGTTCAAAGATATCTTTGCCTGGTCTTATCAAGATATGCCTGGTTTAAGCACAGATATAGTGATACACAAGCTTCCAATCAATCCAGAATATAAACCGGTCCAACAAAAGCTCAGACGAATGAGACCAAAAATGTTGTTGCAAATCAAAGAAGAAGTGATGAAACAGATCAATGCAGGTTTCCTACAGGCATCTAAATACCCAGAATGGGTAGCCAACATTGTTCCCGTACCAAAGAAAAATGGAAAAGTTCGAATGTGTGTGGATTACAGAGATCTCAACAAAGCTAGTCCGAAAGATAGCTTTCCATTACCCCACATAGACACATTGGTAGACAATACTGCAGGACACGCATGGTTTTCATTTATGGATGGCTTTTCAGGATATAATCAGATAAAAATGAATCCTGAAGACATGGAAAAAACAACATTTATAACCATGTGGGGCACATTCTATTATAAAGTGATGCCATTTGGATTGAAAAATGCAGGGGCAACGTATCAAAGAGCCATGGTAACTTTGTTTCATGACATGATGCACAAAGAGATTGAAGTATATGTAGATGACATGATTGCCAAATCCCGAACTGAAGAAGAACATATTCAAAATCTGAGAAATCTTTTCCAGAGATTGAGGAAATATCAATTAAAGCTCAACCCCGCAAAATGCACTTTTGGGGTAACTTCTGGGAAACTTTTGGGATTTGTGGTCAGCAAAAAAGGAATTGAGATTGATCTAGATAAAGTAAAAGCAATTCAAGATCTTCCACCACCCAATACAAAAAAAGAAGTTCGAGGCTTTTTGGGAAGATTAAATTATATATCTCGGTTCATTTCTCAATTAACTGACAAATGTGATCCAGTGTTCAAATTACTTCGAAAGAACAATCCTGAAGTCTGGAATGAAGAATGTCAAGAAACTTTGGATATTATTAAGAAATATTTATCCAATGCCCCAATTTTAGTATCACCAATGCCTGATAGACCATTAATTCTCTACTTGACGGTCTTCGAAAATTCGATGGGATGTGTACTAGGACAGCATGATGAATCTGGAAGAAAAGAAAAAGCTATTTATTATCTGAGCAAGAAATTTACTGATTGTGAAATTCGATATCCACCAATACAAAAATTATGTTGTGCCTTGGTATGGGCTACTCGAAGACTCAGACAATATATGTTATACCATACTACTTGGTTGATATCCAAACTTGATCCTTTGAAATTCTTAATGGAATCACCAGCTTTGACAGGCAGAATGGCTAGATGGCAGATGTTATTATCTGAGTTTGATATTGTATATGTCAACCAAAAAGCAATAAAAGGAAGTATAATAGCTGATTTTCTGGCCAGTCGTGTATCAAATGATTATCAGCCTTTGAACTTCAATTTTCCCGATGAAGATTTGTTGTGCATATCCATGAATGAAGAAGTCAAAACAAATGATGCATTTGCAACTTGGAAGCTTTACTTTGACGGAGCATCCAATGCTTTGGGACGAGGAATCGGAGCAGTGTTAATTTCTCCCGAAAATGTTTATTATCCCTTTACAAGTAGACTGGAGTTCTTTTGCACCAATAATATGGCAGAATATAAAGCTTGTGTCATGGGATTGAAAGCAGCTATAGAAAGAAAAATCAAATGTCTCAAGATATATGGAGATTCATCGTTAGTGGTGTATCAATTGCGAGGAGAATGGGAAACAAAAGATCCCAAATTATTGGAATATCGAAATTTTACCCTCGAATTAGTGAAAGAATTTGAGAGAGTTACCTTCAATTATCTCCCTCGAGAAGAAAATCAAATGGCAGATGCTTTGGCTACATTAGCTGCTATGTTTCAGGCAACTAAGAAAGTTGATATGATGCCAATCAAAATGCAAGTATATGAAATTCCTGCACATTGTTATAGTGTGGAAGAAGAGGTAGATGGTAAACCATGGTATCATGATATTCTGCGATATATCAAAAATCAAAGTTATCCACCAAATGCATCGGAAATTGATAAAAGAACCTTGAGAAGAATGGCTGCTGGATATTTTCTTGATGGAGAGATTATGTATAGAAGAAGCAATGATCAAATGCTATTGAGATGTTTAAATACCAGCGAAGCTCGAAACGTCATTGAAGAAGTACACAGTGGAATATGTGGAACACATGCAAATGGTCTTTCCATGGCCAGAAAAATAATGAGATATGGATACTATTGGGCTACCATGTACACAGATTGCATTGATTATGCAAAGAAATGTCATAAATGCCAGATATATGCAGACAAGATTCATGTACCCCCATCTCCTTTACATGTAATGACAGCACCCTGGCCATTTTCTATGTGGGGAATAGATGTCATTGGTGCAATCACACCAAAAGCATCGAATGGACATTGTTTCATTCTTGTGGCAATTGATTATTTTACCAAATGGGTTGAAGCTGCTTCATATACCAATATTAAAAGGTTCACAGTCTGCAAATTCATAAAGAAAGAGATAGTTTGCCGGTATGGCCTACCAGAAAGGATCATTACAGATAATGCTCTGAACCTGAACAACAAAATGATGACCGAACTTTGTGCACAGTTTAAGATCAAACATGCAAACTCAGTGGCATATCGTCCAAAGATGAATGGGGCAGTTGAAGCAGCAAATAAGAACATCAAGAGAATCATTACAAAGACCACTGAAACTTACAAAGATTGGCACGAAAAGTTACCTTTTGCTCTATATGCATACCGAACTACTGTTCGAACATCTACTGGGTCAACGCCTTTTTCTTTAGTCTACGGAATGGAAGCAGTCTTACCAATTGAAGTTGAGATTCCATCGCTTCGAATATTGAGAGAAATAAAATTGGATGAATCTGAATGGATCCAAGCTAGATTTGATCAATTGAACCTTATTGAGGAGAAAAGATTGAAAGCTATTTGCCATGGACAGATGTATCAGAAACGGATGATGAAGTCTCATGACAAAAAAGTACATCCAAGAGAATTCCAAGAGGGTGATCTAGTACTAAAAAAGATCTTGCCTATACATAAAGATTTCCGTGGGAAATGGATGCCTAATTGGGAAGGGCCATACGTTGTGAAAAAGGCCTTTTCCGGAGGAGCATTGATCTTGGCAGAAATGGATGGAAAAATTCTGAGAAATCCAATAAATTCAGATTCTGTCAAGAAATATTATGCTTGAAGAAAAAAAGAAAAGAAAAAAAAAAAAAAAAAAAGAAAAGAAAAAAAAGAGACAAAAGAAAAAAGGAGGGTCAAGGTGAAAACCCGCAAAGGGCATCTTGTAACCAAAGGAAGGATTTGAGTTGAAAACTTGAAAAGGCGGCTCAAATGTAGGTTGATATTAGGCATCTGGCAATTGAACCCTCTTAAGATTTTGATAGTTTGGGAGAAACTTCACATATACAAGCATTTTGACAACGTTTGAGATCTTCCAGACAAAAGCTTACATCATTTCTCTAAATTGTGTCAACTTGATTAATTTAGAAATACTTATGCTTATAATTTGTTGAGACATTTGAATTTTTATCATTCTTATGTTTGTCATAACTTTGAATACAATTCTATCTATTTCAAGTTCATTTTATTTGAGATTCAATTTATTTTCGAAAATTCAATTTATTCTTTTATATGAATTAACATAATTTTGAAATAATTTAAAGATTTCTGAATATCACTTTATGTTAATACTTTTAAATACATGGAATATAAAGTAAGCAAATCATCACCATCTTAAAGCCATGAACATCAAGATTGTTACACGGGATGCTACCGACAACAAGGTCGAATCCGCCAAATCTACTCATCAATTGCTCCAACCGATCACCATTCAGTTCTTGCACATCTGTTTGCAAAGATATACTAAGACAGTAGAAGGCGATCTTTGCAGCACTGATTCCAGCAAAAAGAAACAAGACATTGATATCACTGAGAAATATGTCTCTATACAGATCCTTGTGCATGGTTTTTAAGGAAACCTAGAAGCATTTCCACCCCATCAGGTTCAAGTGGAGCAACTTTATCCCTTCCAACCCATACTAGATTCCATTTTCAGCACTCATCAAGAACATACTTCTGGATACTCGAAGGTGGCTCATTGTCATAAGCTTCAAGAGCCTTACAGATCCTTTCTGTCAATTTGGCACTTCCTGTACATGTTTATAAACAATTCAACTTTGTTCTTGGATCCCATGAAAGCCATCATGTCTTTGTCAATGGAAAAGCATCAGCACATGGAGGAAGCAGAATAAGAGAAAATCTGTTCTTAATTGGCAGAATTATGAATATAGCCCTTTTCAGTGTAGTAGCATGGAAATGCTTCGAATCTACAAATTCTGGCTCTACATCAAATAAGCATTGTGATATCCTAATCCAAACATTAACTGGAAGATGAATGGGCTCATAGCATCTTCTGGAAGTGTTCTTTGAGTTATCTGATTTGGTTGGACAGAACCAATCATTGAATTTAAAAGATGAATGTGCTCATAGCATCTTCTGGAAGTGTTCTTTGAGTTATCTGATCTGGTTTGACAGAACCAATCATTGAATTTAAAAGATGAATGTGCTCATAGCATCTTCTGGAAGTGTTCTTTGAGTTATCTGATCTGGTTTGGCAGAACCAATCATTGAATTTGAAAGATGAATTTGCCAATAGCATCTTCTGGAAGTGTTCTTTGAGTTATCTGATCTGGTTTGGCAGAACCAATCATTGAATTTGAAAGATGAATTTGCCAATAGCATCTTCTGGAAGTGTTCTTTGAGTTATCTGATCTGGTTTGGCAGAACCAATCATTGAATTTGAAAGATGAATTTGCCAATAGCATCTTCTGGAAGTGTTCTTTGAGTTATTTGATCTGGTTTGGCAGAACCAATCATTGAATTTGGAAGATGAATGGGCTCATAACATCTTCTGGAAGTGTTCTTTGAGTTATCTGATCTGGTTTGGCAGAACCAATCATTGAATTTGAAAGATGAATTTGCCAATAGCATCTTCTGGAAGTGTTCTTTGAGTTATTTGATCTGGTTTGGTAAGAACTACAGAACCAATCATTGGAATTAAAAGATGAACTGCATGATCGTCTTCATTAAGAAGTTTCTTTTCAAGCTTCTCTTGCTTATTCCTTTCAAAAAATCATAGCCCAAGTTTCGCCTTTTCTTGTAATTGGGATCATTGCATAATGGCTTCCCATCTTTTATCGGAAGAAGTGCGTCAGCATCTTTAGTCATTTGAACAACACATATAAAATCTATCAATTTTGCAATTGATGAATCTGGACCACGTCGCTACATGGACATTAAAGTTTCAGCCCCTGAGAATCCCATTTTTGTCAAGTATAACAGTTTATTCTCCTCATCAGAATCAGAATTCAAGATTTCTCGGTATTAGAAGAACTATCGATATCTGTGAAATCATCTTGAAAGGACACTTCATAATCAGATGAATTGTTATCAGAATCAACATGTTGTCTGAATGCAAGCTTTTCAAGAGCCTATACTATTGAGTTTTATTCTCAAGAGGTTTTGTGACATTATATCTACATCTACATTTGTCAAAGATGATAGATTCTTTGTTTTGAAGAAGAAAGATCTATTGGGTTTTTACAATTGAAGAAATACTCAATTCACCAATCTGAAATCAAACAACTTAACATTCATGCATCATATTTAGGCATTTGCAAAAATAGATGCATTTTCATTCATTTTTATTCTTGTTGAAATTTTAACAGGAATTTCAAAGATTTTAGCAAAGATTCAAATCCATCATTTGATGGATCAGCTTTTCCAAAGAAAGTTCATAATGAGAAGAACTCATCTGAAGAATGAAGAAAAAGTTCATAATGAGAAGAGCTTGTTCAACCTTTTGCTCAAATCCATCATTTGATGGATCAGATTTTCCAGAAAAGTTCATAATGAGAAGAACTCATCTGAAGAAGGAAGAAGAAGTTCATAATGAGAAGAATTTGTTCAACCTTTTGCTTGAATTCATCACTTGATGGATTATTTTTGCCAGAGAAGGTTCATAATGAGAAGAACTCATTTGAAGAAGGAAGAAGAAATTCATAATGAGAAGAATTTGTTCAACCTTTTGCTCAAATCCATCATTTGATGGATCAGATTTTCCAGAAAAGTTCATAATGAGAAGAACTCATCTGAAGAAGGAAGAAGAAGTTCATAATGAGAAGAATTTGTTCAACCTTTTGCTCAAATCCATCACTTGATGAATTAGCCTTGCCAGAGAAGGTTCATAATGAGAAGAACTCATCTGAAGAAGGAAGAAGAAGTTCATAATGAGAAGAACTTGTTCAACCTTTTACATGAATTCATCAATTGATAGATCAGCATTTCCAGAAAAGTTCATAATAAGAAGAACTCATCTGAAGAAGGAAGAAGAATTTGTTCAACTTTTTGCATAATTCTATCACAGAAGGAGATAGATTAGCATCAGCCTTTCTAGAGAAAGTTCATAATGAGAAGAACTCATCAAGAGCTTATTCAACCTTTTGAATGGCTCTATCACAGAAAGAAAGAGGTCAACATCATCCCCAGCGGAAAGTTCATAATGAGAAGAACTCAGAAGAATTTATTCAATATCTCCTTTATGATCAAGTGAAGCCAAATAGATAAAAAAATTTATTATCTTTTCATCTTTGCCCTATTCTTGTTAACACAAGAATGAGCAAAGAGGGGCAGCTGAAGATACTAATTTTTTACCCATATTATTTTATTTATTATTATAATTATAATTATTATTATTATAATTATTATAAATATTATTATTATTATTATTATTATTATTAAATACATATATAATAATAATAAAAAATATACAAGCCCAATCAACCGGCCCAATTACAAATGGCCCATCAAACCCTAACAGATTAGGGTTTCCATATTCCCAGCCGCCTCAGCTTGCTGCCGTTGGATCTGGCAAGATCCAACGGTCCAGATGGCTCCAGATACAAACCCTAGGGTATGATACCCTAGGGCCACGCGGCCGCCGCCGCTGCTCTCGCCGCCTCCACCGCTGCCACGTCCCAACCGAAGGCTCCAGAAGCTCCAACGCCAGTCGTCCACGCCATGGCTAAGGGGTGAGTCACCACTGGTAGTCCGGTGACTCACCGAAAACCACTCTTCGGACCGGTCCGATGACCATACCGGTGGTGGCTATAAAAGCCACCACCCGAACCTGCAAGAAAAAAAGAAGGACGGAGACAGAGAAAAGAGAGACAGAAAATACACAGAGAGAAGAGAAATACAAAAAAACAAAACACTACCAACGATCTCAACAACAACGCAGCAAAGAAACAGAAAAGAAAGAAAAAGGAAGAAGAGAAACTCACCGAGGAAGCCCGATCACCGGATCTCACCAAAACCTTCGAAAATACCGTAGGTATTTCTTTGGATTTGCTCCGATTGGGAGCTATTTAGGAGAAAATAACGCCGGAACCGTCCATAGGACGGTCCGATCTACCCAATAGTATAAAAATAAAATTTTTCGGCCACCGGATGCGGTGGCCGGCGGTGACGGTCACGGCGGCAGACGGTTGCCGTCAGGTGACCGGCTTCCCTCCGATGAGGGAAGCTAGAGAGAGGCCAGAGCTCTCTCTGCTTGAGAGAGAAAGAAAAAAAATGAAATGAAGGCTGGCCCATCGGGCCAGCCGTTTTGGACCTTTTATAGGCCTTCCCGAACGACGTCGTTTCGGGAAGGACTATGCGCGTAATTAAAAAATAGTTAAATCCTTTCCGCCGTCCTCCGAACTTGTAAACTTTACATTTTAGTCATTAAATCGAATTTATAATACTTTTAATTTGATCTCGAAATTTTAATTTTATTTATTTTAGTCTTTTATATTAAAATAATATATTTAGGATAAATAACAGAATTAATCCCTTAATTTCAATAATTAATTTTTTTTAATCCCTAGTTTATATTTTTAATTTATTTTATTATAATATCTGAATTTTAGATAATTTTATTTTAGTCACTAAATAAATAAAATAAAGAAATAGCATGTTTAATCCCTAATATTTTGATTAATTATGAATTAGGTTTTTAATTTTATTTTTACTATAATTTAGTCATTTAATTTAAATGTTTTCATTTATTTTACTGATTTTAAATATATCGTTCTAGTTGTATTTTTATTGTTTTAATTTTATTTGTTTATATTTTTAAATATTTTTATGTATTCATAAATATATATATAATAAATAGTAATTAAAATTTTTAATATTTATTTTTAATATCGAAGAAAAGGACAGTCTTAATACAACTAGATGTCCTATTCTGGTATTTTAAAATTAAACAATATTATTTAAATTAATATTTATCAATATCAAAGAAAAGAGCTGTCTTAAGGCACCTAGAAGTTCTTTTCTGATATTTTTAAATAAATAAATATTTTTTTTATATATAATTTTGAAATAATAGGATTATAAATTAAATATATTTTTGAATTTTTTAAAATTTTAATAATAAAGACAATTTATAATTAAAAAGTACCAATTTTGGGCGTTGTAGGGGTGCTAATCCTTCCCTAAACGTAACCGACCACGAATCCCTTTTTATTATTAAAAAGAACGAATTTTTGGTTAAAACGCAGATCAGTTCAATTTTTTTTATTGATGTTTTCTTAAAACTCTTTTAAAGAAAATAATTTTTAGGTATTCGACCTACCTAACCCAAAAGGCCGATGGCGACTCCCAAATTATTTTTCAAAATCATTTATTCACATAAATTTTCCCGCCAAATAAATATTTCGTGCCCGGACGAAAACCGGTTATGACACATGGGAATTTGACATTGTTAGAGTTTGAATCAAATTCAAAGTGACACAAATTAATTAATATATAAATATTGAGAAAATAGGAAACTTAGTTTGATTAAATTTAGAAAACTTTATTAAAGTTGATTTCTACTTTATTTAGTTTTTGTTTGTAATGAAATATTTATCCCTATAAATAAATACTGAGGGTCAGGGTTATATATCAATTTATTTTCTTTCACCAAAATACTCTTGTATTTTCTTCCATTATATTAGTAAAAATTTTCTCCTCTGCCAGTGGTTTTTCCCTTTTGGGTTTTCCCCGTAAATATTGGTGTTATTTGTTTTTCATTTTCAATAATATTTATTTGTTTGTCGATAATCATCGTTCCGATATTATAGCAAATTGGTATCTGTCGACACCGTTTTTCGCCAGGGCGGGGGGAAACTTAGTACGACTTGGGGTTTTTCTTTAAAAAGGTTTTGAAATGTTTTGGAGTCGTCATTGACATTTTGAGTTAGGTAGATCGAATACCTAAAATTTTTCTTTTAAAAGAGTTTTAAAGAAAACATCATTTTAAAAGATAAACTATTCTACGTGTAACTAGAAATTCATTCTTTTTTGTAATAAAAAAGGGATTCGGGATCGATTACGTGTAGGGAATGATAAGCACCCCCACAACGCCCAAAATTTATACCCCATATATTATGAATTGTCTCTAATAGTGGAAATCTAAAAATTCGAATATAGATTTAAATTACGATCTCATTATTTCAAATTCAATCATACAATTTTTATTTAACGAAAAAATTCTAAGGAAAAATATAAAATATTTCAATATTTCCAATCGAAGAGAAAATAATCCCTAGAGTACTTTAGGACGAATATTTCTCTTTCCAGCTGAAATGAAAAGAATATAATAATTTCTCCCAAAAACTCCATATGAAAATAATTAGATTCAATCAAAATGAATATAACTAAAGTAGGCATATTCAAATTTTTTAGGTTTTCTAAATAAGGTATTTATTTATTTCAAATTATCAGAATATGACATCTAGTTACTTTAAGACGGTCTTTTCTTAATATTTTTAAAATAAATAAATTATGCCTTTAATAAAATTATGAAATCAGTCGAGTTATGCTTATGAGTCTTTCGTATATATTCATGTGATAAAAATGAAATGAACATAAAATAAAGTGCAATAATCAAAGGACTAACTTTAAAGAAATTAAAATTAAAGACAAAAATTAAAAATAATCACTGAATATAAAAGGACTAAATTAAAATGTAAAGTTGAAATTAAAACATAAATTAAAAGGGCAAAAGTGAAATAAATAAATAAAAATAGCACCAAATTGTATTAAAAATAAATAACAAAAAACATGAATGACCAAAATATAATCAACAAAAACCAACATGCAAAATTAAAATATAACAAAATGCAAATATGACTGGAATGTAAACAAATAAATCTACATGTCCAAAATTAAAATAAAATAAAGTGCAAGTGTGACCAAAACATAAACAAAATGGCATTAATATGTAAAATTCGAAATAAAAAAACAAGAGAACTAGTGACCAAAACAAAAGAAATAAAAAGTAAAATGCCAAAATTAAAACAAATAAAGCAGAGATATAACATGTTAGTGACTAAATTGAAACAAATGCAAAAATAGGATCTTATAATCAAATGATAAAATAAATGATGAAGTGGTGGCTAAATTAAGATAAATACAAACAAAGTGTCATAAATAGCATAAAATAAAATACAGAAATTACCAAAATAAAATAAAACATAATATGGAGCTTACATCAAAACAAACAATAAAAATTGAATCTAGTGACCTAAACATAAAACACGAGAAACATACAGGGGCTAAAATGAAAATAACCCCAAGAATATGTAACATGCATAGAAATTGGGAAAACTATAAAAACAGTCCCTTCTGGTGACTCTTTTACAAAACACGCTTAACTTAGG
This sequence comes from Hibiscus syriacus, assembly GCF_006381635.1. Classification (NCBI taxonomy): domain Eukaryota; kingdom Viridiplantae; phylum Streptophyta; class Magnoliopsida; order Malvales; family Malvaceae; genus Hibiscus; species Hibiscus syriacus. The sequence continues at coordinate 94,535 of NW_024062312.1, read as the reverse complement.
GGGACCTAAGTGCAATTTCTCCTTAAGTTTTTTATAAATACCATATTTTCTTTTCTTTTTTATTTTTTTTCATTTTTTATTTTAAATTTGATTTTAGAGAGGAGAGGTCTCTCTAGAAAAATTGGTGAGCAATCGGTGGTACCTTCGTCGATCGTCGTAGCGCCGCCGCATCGCTGCCGTTGTCGGTGGCCGATGGCCACCAAATTACACCAAGAGGTTTATCTTGGCCTCCCTGTCTCGAATTCGGGGTCTGTTTTACGAGATGAGGCTCCGTTAGTCGTGAAATAGCCGAAGACCGTTCGACTTTATTCTCTTTGATCTGCCGCCGTCCACCGTCTGATCGTCATGAATCTTTTTTTTCAACGGTCAGATCCTCAAACTGAAGCCTCGAGCATCATGAACATTTCTGGCCGAATGGGTAAAAACCATTCTCTCTATCGTATTTTTTTGTTATTTTTCGTTGTTAAACCTTTTGATTTCGAAGAAGAAAAGAAGAGAAAAAAAACCATAGACTGAAATTATATATATATATATATATATATATATATATTGTTTTTATTGTTGTTCGAATCAAGAGAGGAAGATCCTCCATTTACATTGTTTTGTTCAAAAATCCCGAGATCCCCCTACATTTTTTGACTGAAAAAATAGCAACCCCAGAGCCCTCTTCCTTTCTCCTCCACTTTTTCTTCTCTAATTCGGTTCCCCATTTTATCCTAAATGTTCAATCCTAAATAATAATTTCATTGTTGATCATTGATGCATTTGGTGGTGAAATGATGTTGTTGCAGGGTATTGGATGTGATGGAGCATGGGCAAACGTATCGCAATGGTTGCAGGGCAGGCGACAATAAATCATACCTCTAGGGTTAGATTTAAGAAGCCCTAGGGGGCCGGGTCGGATCCCGAGTCGAGTCTGGATTCGGGTTGGGCTTCAGCTGGACCTCAGGTTGAATCTGGGTCATCTGGCTACTGGATTGGGCTTCGGTTGGTTGGTTCTGGGTATAATTGTTGCAGTTTGGCTGATTTGTAATTAGGTTGCCTTGGTGTTGGGCTCGTGGTCTTGTAATTGGGCTGAACAAGGTTGTACCTTGGGTCTTTGCATATATTGGGTCTGTAATGTAAATAATAATAATTAATAATAATAATAATAATATATTAGAAAACGGATGAAAAACGAGTGTCTGCAACTGCCCCTCTTTGCCCATTCTTGTGTCAATAAGAATAGGGCAAAGACGAAGAGACAATGCATTTTTCATTTGATCAACTTCAAGGTTTGAAATATGATAAGGGATATGTTCCACTGTCACTCAGGGAATATCAGATCTGGTGATGTTGATCCAAGGTGATGCTGATCTAACTCCTTATGTGATGGACTAGCGAAATGATGATATTGATCGAACTCCTTATGTGATGGAAGAGCAAAAGTCAGTGTTGTTCCAACTCCTTATGCGATGGAAACAATCTAAAGTTCTTCTCATTATGGACTCTCCACTGGAAAGGTTGATCCCTCGAGTAAGGTGTTGTTTATTCAACTCCATATGTGACGAATCGAGCTAAGGCTGAACAAGTTATTCTCATTATGAACTTCTTCTCCTTCATCGGATGAGTTTTTCTCATTATGAACTCTCAATTGGAAATGTTGATCCCTCGAGTGAGGTGTTGCTGATTCAACTCCATATGTGACAAATCGAACTAAGGTTGAACAAGTTTTTCTCATTATTAACTTCTTCTCCTTCATCGGATGAGTTCTTCTCATTATGATCTCTTCACTGAAATGTTGTGAATCGAGTGATAGGTCGAACAAGCTCTTCTCATTATGAAATTCTTCTCCCTCTGTCGGATGAGTTCTTCTCATTATGAACTCTCCATTGGAAATGTTGATTGGTTTACCCTCTCTTTGAAGAGTTTTAAACTTGCAAAAGATTATCATATGTCAGTAATAATTGTGTTTGAAGTACCAGAAGATATTGACCCAAAGGTCCTCAAATTTTGTTGAGATCCATTTCTTTCAATGGTGAAAAAATATGGATTGATTCTTTGCTGAAGTCGTGAAATGAAATTTTTGTTGGCTCTTTGAATTCCTGGGTGTTGAAAATTGCTAAGTTTTTGTCTTTGTTGGATCCATCCTGGAAACAACACTGCTCATTCTTATTGAAGTGACCTTGATAAGTCAAGCTTAAATAAAGGCATTATTGAAAATACTTCTAGGAAAATATCTTAAGAAAGACTCATGCGACATCCCAGAAAAACGATCCTAAGAAGGACTCAAACAATTCTCTGGAAAATGATCCTAATAAGGATAAAATAATTTTTCAAAATAGACTTTACAAATATCCTTATGAGAGGGAAATCAAAATTTATCATGTGTATGAAATGATGAAATGTATGATACAAAGATGCAAATTCATATATGAATGATGGTTTTCTTGCTATGTTGGAAATGGTTGCAAGAGCAGTCTTCATTGCTAAAGCAGACTTCATTCTTTTCTTGGTTTGGTTGTCTTCTTTACCTATTGCACCTGAGTGTATTCTTGTGAATCTTGACTTGTGAATGGGCGCATCTTTGCCCCAGTAAATTTTTTCTTTTGATAAATTTAGCTTATTCAAAAAGATTTGTTTATAGTTATCAAGAAATCCCTAAAATTAGGTTTAGCTTCTTTAAAATTCATTTGAAAACATCAAGATAACCCTGAAAATCATGTTTAGTTTCTAAAGATCTTTCGTTTTCATTTGTCATCAAGAACCCCTAAAAATTAGGCCTAGATTCCTTTAAAAATTATTTGTAGATAATCATCAAGAAACCCCTGAAAATCAGGCTTAGTTTCTAAAACACATTTGAAAACATCCAGCCCGAAGTTCGTATGGATGGCCCGAATGACTTAAGCTGATTCGAAGTGTTGTGAATCGAGCAACATGAAATATTGAAAACATCCTGCCCGTAGCGCCGGTGGCCGATGGACACCAAATTACACTTGGAGGTTCGTCTCGGCCTTCCCGTCTTGAATCCGGGGTCTGTTTTACGAGAGGATGCTCCGTTCGTCGCAAAATAGCTGAAGACCGTTCGATTTTCTTCTCTCTGATCTGTCGCTGTCCATCATCCGATAGTCGTGAATCTTTCTTTTCAAAGGTCAGATCCTTAAACTGAAGCCCCGAGCATCGTGAACGTTGTTGGTCGAATGGATAAGAACCATTCTCTCTCTCGTATTTTTTTTGTTATTTTTCATTGTTAAACCCCTTGATTTCGAAAAAGAAAAGAAGAGAAAAAATCCATAGACTGAAATTATATTTTTCTTTTTTTTTTTTGCTTTTTTTTTGTTCGAATCAAGGGAGGAAGATCATCTATTTACATTGTTTTGTTCAAAAATCCCGAGATCCCCTTACATTTTTTCACCAAAAAAATAGCAACCCAAGAGCCCTCTTCCTCTCTCTTCCTTTTTTTCTTCTCTGATTATGTTCCCTCTTTTATCCCAAATGTTAAAATCCTAAATAATAATTTCATTTTTATCCTTGATGCATTTGGTGGTGAAATGATGTTGTTGCAGGGTTTTTGACGTGATGGAACATGGGCAAACGTATCGTAGTAGTGGCAGGGCAGGCGGCAACAAATCATACCTCTAGGTTAGATTTCAGAAACCCTAGGGGGCCGTGTCAAATCTCGAGTCGGGTCTGGATCCGGGTTGGGCTTCAGCTAGACCTCGGGTTGAATATGGGTCATTTGGTTGCTGGATTTGGCTTCGGTTGGCTGGTTCTGGGTATAATTGTTACAACTAGGCTGATTTGTAATCGGGTTGCCTTGGTGTTGGGCTCGTGGTCTTGTAATTGGGCTGAATCGGGTTGTGTCTTAGGCCTTTGCATATATTGGGCATCATAATAATTAATAATAATAATAAATAATATATTAGAAAACGAGACGAAAAACGAGCGTCTACAGCTGCCCCTCTTTGCCCATTCTTATATCAAAAAGAATAGGGCAAAGACGAAGAGAATGCATTTTTCGTCTGATCAACTTCAAGGTTTGAAATATGATAAGGAATTTGTTCCGCTGTCACTCAGGGAATATAAAATCTGGGGATATTAATCCAAGGTGATGTTGATCCAACTCCTTATGTGATGGACTAGCGAAATGATGATGCTGATCCAACTCCTTATGTGATGGAAGAACAAAAGTCAGTGTTGTTCCAACTCCTTATGCGATGGAAACAAGCTAAAGTTCTTCTCATTATGGACTCTCCACTGGAAAGGTTGATCCCTCGAGTGAGGTGTTACTGATTCAACTCCATATGTGACGAATCGAGCTAAGGTTGAACAAGTTCTTCTCATTATGAACTTCTTCTCCTTCATCGGGTGAGTTCTTATTATTATGAACTCTCCATTCGAAATGTTGATCACTCGAGTGAGGTGTTGCTGATTCAACTCCATATGTGACGAATCGAGCTAAGTTGAACAAGTTCTTCTCATTATGAACTTCTCCTCCTTCATCGGATGAGTTCTTCTCATTATGAACTCTTTAGTATGTTATTCTACGTCGTCTTTTCTTTTTTCTTTTATGGTTGCTGAATGATTCTCTTAAATCTTCAATGGTTGTTGGAGTTTTGGTAAAGGCTAGGGTTAGATGAGACGATGACTCCCGAAAAATCCAGGATTGGTCGGATTTGCTTTGAAATTTTTATTTGATTTTTTTGGATGATTGATTGGTTTTTTTGGTTTTGTAAAACAAGGGAGTCGGTCGAGCTGAGGTAACCGACGATGTGGCTTCTCGAGTTTTGACAGTGGCGATGGGAGCTGATCTGAAGAAACCCTAAGGTTCAAAAAAACTTAGGCTAGGGTTCTGTAAAATTGGGTCTGTTGTTGGATCATATCGACAACATATTTAAAGTAATTTAAAATTAACATGAAAGCCATAAACATAATTATAGCATGTGATAAGCTTCACAAGCTTGCGGTGAAGCAACATGGTAGACATAAATTGAATATGCTCATCTCGAATTAAAAATTTAAAATATGTGTAAAGATTGTTAGAAAAAAATCCCACACACATTAGTCCGAGAAAATCACACAAAGAAGTTAAAATTAATAAAGTAAATAAAAAATAAATGGAAATAAAAATACTCCTTTTAAATTTTGATCTATCGATCAGAATTATTTGAGGTATTTCGCTACACAGTTTTCTTAAGATAGATTTTTGACCACTCCTTTGGTGCTCGATTTCGTTGGTCGTCTGTCTCACAAGATACAACAACTAATGATCAGCTATAGTAGCACATCTGCACAGATCACGAACGATCTTTGCCTTCAACTATCACTGGAAAAACTAATGAGGACAAAGAATATTTTCTAAGGAGAGAATATTTTTCAAGAAAAGAAAAATTCTTGAATTCTAAGTTGTGAGATATTTTGAGATATGAAAAACTTAACATGTTTACTCATTATTTATAGGAGATTTTCAAAAAGATTTAATCAAACTAAATATATTTTAATATCCAACATTAAATAAATAACAATATTTTTTAATTTGAAATGTTCAAAAGATAAAACTTTTTTTACCTTTTAAACTTAAATATGTATTATTTTAATTTGATATGTGCAAAAATATATAATTATCTTTAATATTCAAAGTTAAAAATATAACAAATATCTTTTTTAATTGAAATATTGAAAAAGTAATTATCCTACTAATATTTAAATTAAATAATATATTTAATTTATAATGGTTAAAAGGTAAACTCATTTTACTATTTAAATTTAAATAAATATTATTTTAATTTGAAATATACAAAAATAATAATATTTTAATTTTCAAAGTTAAAAAGATAAGAAATACCTTATTAAATTAACTAATTAAAAGAGTAATTATCATACTAATATTCAAATTAAAAATTATCTTTTAATTTACAAAAATTAAAAAACTTTAAATTTAATATAAATATTAAATTCATTTATTAAATTCATCATTTTTTCAACAACTTTTGAATCCCTCCTTTTAAGGTTCGTAGTTCGTACCAAGTTTAAAATCGGAATGGAAAAAGTTCATGCGCAGATAACACTAATTAATACAAATCCAAAAGTTTCAAATAAATTTGCCAAAAGTAATAACCGGTCATCAACTTAATAATATGCACATTAGTATTGTGTTTATATATTTTATATAATAAGAAAATTTAAACTTTTATATATTTATATAAAATTTGTGTTCAATATATTACACGATAAGATATATTTATATTTTATTCGTATTAATTCTTTATGTTGGTCATACTTTAGTTACTTTTTATTTTGATATTCTTATTATGCAACTAATAACATGTGATATTTATTTAATATATTTAATATCTAAATTTAATGTTATATAAATATGAACGAGCCAAACATTTTCAGTGGTTAAAGGGATAATTATTATCTTGAGAGGTCCTAGATTCGAACACTAATGACTGTAGTGTATTTGAGCATTCATTTTTAAATGGTTGAGAGTCTTTATAACAGACACTACCACTTATAATCACCATAGATTAATAAAAAAATAATGTTAGATTAATCAATTAAGCAGCAACACAAATGATATATAATATTGGAGATTAAAATTAATAAAAATTCTTCTAATCTAGTAGTTACATGTGTCATAATATAATTGAAGATTAAATTTATTAAATTGAATTAAAAATATAAAAATTGATAAAATATATAAATATTGATGACCAAATGTATAATTATACAAAATCCTTTAATTGCACATCACCTCATCTATTATATAGTGATTTAATTGAATACATTTAAATAATTGAATGATTCGATTGAAAAAATTAAAAGATCAGTGATCAAAAATAAAAAAACAACAATTAGATGATCAATGATATAATTCACGTTAGTTTTTTTTGTCATTGTTCTGGTTAAAGTTGAACACTTTACTCGTAAGATACTTGAACCTTGAGATTTTTAGTGAATGAATGATTAAAGATGGGAAAATTTGGCTGGATATTGTTCAAATGGAGGGAAAAGACTTTTAAGTATAAATAAATTAAAAGTAAAATAAATAATGATGATGACAATAATAACGATGATCAATGGTGACATATGGTGATTGATGTTAATGGTGGTGAATGACGGTGAGTGATGAGAGACTTTTGATTAAATTTATGGGCTAAATTAATTTTTTATTTAAAGTTTAGTAGTTAAAATGATATCGAATCTAAATTTCAGGGTGAAAATATCATTATATGTAAAATTCAAGGGTGAAATTAAAAGTTAATTTTGACAAATATGCTACATCATCATACTAACAATAGTAAACGACTCAATAACTAAAATATAATAATTGATAATATAAGTGACCGAAATTTAATAAATTGATAACGTAAAAGAGTATATTTTTATCTTTTTAAATTTAATGATTAAATATATACAAATATAAAAGAAAATTGATTAATTGAGTAGTTTACCCTAAAAAAATTTACCTTGAATTATTAAGTATTGGTGTTGTTTAACCGAAAGTGATTTTAAAATGAGAAAATAACCTCAGTGACCAAAAATGCCTTATAATATACGATTTTAACCAACTTTTTTTGGATTTGCCAAAATGACCAACTAAATCGCAATGCGATCGATAATTCGTAACGCGATCTCCGATATCGCAAATCAATTTCCAGATTCGCAACGCGATTCTGACTATCGCATTGCGATTTTCCAAATTCGCGTTGCGATTTTCCTAATTTGCAATGCGAATACGTAAATCGCAATGCGAATACGTAAATCGCAATGCGAATATGTAAATCGTAACGCGAATATTACTATCGCAATGCGATTTACATAGCGCCATTCGTATCGCAACACGTATTTTTTTTTAAATTTCAAACACGAATATATTAATATATCGGAACACTGAACCGTCCACAGTATATCCCGTAATCGCAACTCATAACCTAAAACCCTAAATCACAACTCAGTCTCATCTCCATCTCTCACTCTCTAAGGCGACATCCGTCCCCATCTCCGACGAAATCAGTCCCCATCTCCGACGATATCAGTCTCCATCTCCAACGAAATCATTCACGGTCAGAAATGGAAAATCAACCAAATCAACCACCGAGGGTTAGTTTTTTTAATTATTTTTATTTTAAAAATTTTGCATTATTATTAGGGTTTTCATATTGAAATTGATGATAAGTTTACTGGTGTTTTCAATAATAGATTAAACATTTCACTTAGATTGCTTATTAAATTCATTCGATTGCTGCCAATACTGCTAAACTGTTTAGTCTTTAACCATGTGAAGTTAGTATTTGTCTTTGTTTTGTCTTTTGGTTGAAGTAATGCAATCCATTCAAGTTTCTTTCAATTTTAGTATTTGAAACCGAGAATGACTATCACAATGCGATTATGTTGTTGCGATTTTCATTTCGCGTTGCGATTCTTGCGTTGCGATAGTCAAATTCGTATTGCGATAGTCATTTTCGTGTTGCGATTTTCATTTTCGTGTTGCGATTTTAAGTTTCAGAAGCTATTCTTCTTCTGCAAATTGAAGCTTGAATGAATTGCATTACTTCAACCAAAAAACAAAGACATACTAAATTCACAGTGTTGAAAATTTAAGTTTGAAGAATAAACTACTACTCTTTATGTTTATTGTTCTTGTTATATCTTCACAGTGTAGTTTTTGGTATATCTAACTTGGTATGTTTATTGTTTTTGCATAACTTTTATTCGGTTCAATTGACCTTAAGAAATAAAGTAAGCCTGGCCAAAACAATTGCGTCGAAGCTTTCACCTGCATAAAGAAAAATATTTGGGGATACTTGCTTCAGGCCATGGCTGAAAGTACAAAATCCGGGTGGAGATGCTATGTTGACCCATCTGTTTCTTCAAACCATGACTAACGATCTACCAGAGACTATACAACGTCGTGATGAAGAGATATGGTTTGATTTTCCACCGGCGTATACGTGTTTTGGGCGGGAGGAGTTTTGCTTAATAACCGGTCTATATTTCGGACACGATGATGTAGATCGGTACACTAGACATATTACCCGCCTATCATGGTTTTCCCGGGTTTTTCCTGAGCTGTCAACGGAGAAGCCGAATTTACACGTGGAACACTTAACGAGATTATTGAATAAGAAAGATGGTTTTACTCGGATGGATGACGTCGATGTTGTCTGAGTATGCCTTCTAATACTTTTGCAAGCCGACTTTTTAGGCAGAGAGGCCCGACAACCTATTCCTAATGATCTAATTATATTGTTAGAGGACCTAAATGCATGGAACCTATTTCCGTGGGGTTCGTATCTATGGAAAGCTACATGGAATAAGTTGTCGTCTGCCTTTGATGATCGAAAAAGTTTGCGTGGCGATGGTTCCAAATACACTTTGTCAGGCTTTATTTGGGCCTTTAAGGTAATAATTTTTATATAATGTTTCCAAAATTATAATTAATTCTTTAACAATTACTAATGTTTGTTATTATATTGTTTGTAGATTTGGATATTTGAGGCATTTCCCGCCATGCAGACATATGCATTAAAAACTTCTAATGATATTCCTAGGGTTATTTCCTGGAAGAGGAAACGGTCATTGCAGCAATGGGAAGATTTACTACCGTATACTACAATAAATAATGTAAGTTAACACAAATACTACCATATGTTTATAAACAAGTTATTACTAGTACACTTTTAACTTTGTTTGAGCTTTTATATTGTTAGGAGGCCAACACTCCATTACAGAGGCTGACACCCACGGAAGCTGAGCTTGCCACTGATTGGTGGTAAGCTAGTAAGCGTTTTTTTTATAGCACGGATGATGAGCAACCACCACTTCGAGAGCCATCACCTCACCCAGAGCCATCACCTGATCAACCCGAATATACACATCCACAACGAGAGTCATCACCTATTCTGTCACATCATCAAGCCTCTTTCCACCATCACCTCATGATAGGCGACCGACAAAGATGCCACGACGTTTATCTCCCTATTCTCCACCTCCACGGGATGAGTTAGGGGAGTTACGTAATGAGGTCAATGCCTTGCGTGAGGAGGTCGGTACTTTACGCGATGAAAATGGTGCATGGCGTGTTGAGGTGTCTACTTTATGTGGTGAGGTAGCATCTCTACGTGAGATTGTAGCATCGTTGTAGAACGACGTTCATACTCTACGCAATGAGGTAAGTTTAATATTTTTCATATTTAACTTGATGATAAATTTACTCGTAATTTCACTTAGATTGCTTAGTAAATTCATTTGGTTGCTGCCAATACTGTTTAACTGTTTATTCTTTAACCCTGTGAAGTTAGTATTTGTTTTTGGTTGTCTTTTGGTTGAAGTAATGCAATCCATTCAAGTTTCAATTTGCAGAAGAAGAATTAGTTTACTATCGCAATGCGAAAATGACTATCGCAACGAGAGAATCGCAATGCGAAATGAAAATCGCAACGCGAAAATGACTATCGCAACGCGAAAATGACTATCGCAATGCGAATTTGACTATCGCAACGAAAAAATTGCAATGCAAAATGAAAATCGCATTGTGATTCTCTCGTTGCGATAGTCAAATTCGCATTGTGATAGTCATTTTCGCGTTGCGATAGTCATTTTCGCGTTGCGATTTTAAGTTTCAGATTCTATTCTTCTTCTGCAAATTAAAACTTGAATGAATTGCATTACTTCAACCAAAAGACAAATACTAACTTCACAGTGTTGAAAATTTAAGTTTCAAGAATAAACTACTACTCTTTATGTTGTCATTGAACTTGCACTAAACCTATATGTTGTCCTTTTAAATGTTTATATAAGTGCTTACTTCTGGAATGTTATCTGATGCATTTTGTGAACAATGATATAATAATGACTTGGGTGAATACCGTGCAAGTTTGAAATATATTTGTCTTTGTTTTCGCTGTTTAATATCATGTCTGTTTATTTACTGATTTATGTATTAATTTATTTTTAGCGGCCCGCTAAGGTGGATGCTCTACGTCGGGTTTTTCTTGCAAGACGAAGTTCACGCATCAGACGGCGTGCACGTGCCATTACGTCTTCGTTCACCCCAATAGTGAGAAGAATCCGTAAGAAAAAGCCCGACTCACCTTTCATCGTTCAAGAGGCCTCCCCTATCGTTCAAGAGGCCCCTATCATCCCTCAAGAGTCCCCTCTCACCGTTCAAGAGGCCACTGTCATCGTTGAAGAGGTCCCTCCCAACATTCTAGAGCCCGATTCACACGGCGTAATATATCGAATTATTGAGAAGCCCCCTCACGTGCCGGACATGATGGATGACTGTTGGCTTTCATATAAGTTACCGGCCAGTACCATTCCGGCAGATGAAGTGGAGAGGAAACAACTACCGGAAACAATTATGGATAATACCCTTTGGGCTAAGACCGCAGTTGATTTTTATCTACATGAGCGGAGCCAAGGGTGTTACGCTGACATATACAAACTCAACGATGATATGCATTTGTTGATTGAACGGTATTGGTGGGGTGTATTATTAGGGGTTGAAGACAACGGCTATTTCGATGGGGGGTAAGTCTTATATTTCTTCTTATATTTCAGTTTGATTAATTTTTTTTAAATTTTATGTAATTCACTAATATATGTCTTTTTTTTTTGTAAAATAGAATATTGATGCATGGGTGACACGTCTTATAATTGTAAGGAAATTGAAGAAAAATATAAAAAAAACGCGATATATAATTATGCCGACGTCTTTTCACATAGTTCACTTGAAGAATCAACGACATGAATCATATGTGTTGGCTAATGGACAAGCTAAACTTTATCCTGCATGGTAGGAGGTCGATAAAGTTAGTATTTATTTGTTTAAATATTTTAAAGGTGTTCATAAATAAGTGCGCAATTTGAATTATTACATTTCGATGCAGGTGTTTATCCCTGTTTTGGAATGTACTCAATGGCTTCTCGTCGAGCTTCAGCTCCCATCCCTAAAGATAATAGTATATGACAGCATGATAAATCACATATCATTGTCTGATTTGAGAGATATTATTAAGGGATGGAGCTCTCATTTGGCTAAATTCTTGGATGCAATTAATTATTGGACTAATTCTGGAAACAAGAAGCCAAAGAAGTTCAATGTTACAGTTATCAGAAACGAGACCGCGCCACAACAAACGAAGGAAGCCAGAGGGGATTGTGGTCCTCTCGTATGCATGTGCTTGGAGCGTTTGGCGACAGGAAGTACACAGTTTCTACCTCCCACTGATATAGATAGAGGTGCAGTAGGCTTGTGGTTTTGGCATTTTATGGCTAGAACGATATATGCGAGACGCTGCCTACCTGCATCCGCGTTATGAAAGTGTCCATAAACAATTTGTAAGTCAAATGCAAGTGTTGTTAAACATATATACTCTTTTTGGTTTGAAAATGTTTGGTTAAGTAGCTAGAATTCAATAATTTGTTGTTTGTAGGTTTTAGATGTGTAGAAAGTGTTGTTGATTCAATGTTTGGTTTCTGCAGGTTAATCCTGAAGTGAGCTGCGTGAAATGGATGTATGAGTGAAAAAGTTGATTCAATAATTGATGAGGAAATAATTCTTATTATTATGATTATTTAATTGATTTGTAAAAGATGATTTGTAAATGTTGATTTGTTTAATTGATGTGTACATAATTATTATTTGTGCTTGTTTAATTGATTGAAATGTAATAGTTGATTTGTTGATTTCAATATGCATTATGTTGAATGCAAAACAGACTATCGCAACGCGAAATGACTATCGCAACGCGGAAATGACTATCGCAACGAGAGAATCGCAATGCGAAATGAAAATCGCAACGAGAGAATCGCAATGCGAAAATGAAAATCGCAACGCGAAACTAAATTCGCGTTGCGATTTTCATTTTCGCATTGCGATAGTTATTTCCGCGTTGCGATAGTCATTTCCGCGTTGCGATAGTCAAATGAATGTCTAATAAGTGATAACAATTGAACATATCATAACAATGTTCAAACTCAAATTACTAATACATGCCTAACTGAAAATGTTAAAAGTTCATACATAATATACACATAATACAACGTTTGCATTTAAAAATCACCTAAGTTAACAGTCCCAAAAGGTGAAGCCGGTTGTGATTGGGATTTTGATGAGGATCTATATTTTGGTAGAGGAAAATATGATTGTGATGGCACTGGTGATCCATATGTCAACCTTGTATTACTACTTTCCTTGCACCGACTACATGTCGATCTTTTCTTCTCTTCACCCTTAGACGGCATACGATCGTGACTTTTTGGTCGGCCAGGTAGCCTTCTGTCCATGGTTGGTGGCAAAACTGTTTGTAAGTCATCTGGTATGTCCCACTCAGAAGGATGTGGAATAGGGTAGACAATCTCGATATAAGTCTGTCGATATACTTCTTTAGTGTAGCAATCCATAGCGTATGCGCTTGAATCATCTTGGTTTAGACGAAGAGCAACTTTTATAACATGGCCACACAGATAACCAGATGTTTACCATTTCATACAACTACACGTCTTTGCATTTAGATCGACAAGCCCATTTAAGTTATTATCCAGTACTTCATACAAAGTGTTTGAACATGGTTCAACTCTCCATGACGTTGACTTCACAACACGTTTCGTTATCTTTTTTTCAGTCCATAGTGTAACACGATGTTCCAATGTTCCTGTAAATTTAAATAAATAATACTTAGTAAAATATATGATAAGTTACGAATTTAAAGAAATAATACCTGCATGGTTTCTTTTCTTGTAGTACCACTGTTGAATAGAGGCTCGAAAAAACTCCATTAACATAGTAATAGGTAATTTCCGGGAATGACGACTTAGAGCGTTGATTGATTCTGCACTATTAGACGTCATGAAACCATATCTTGCTCCAAGTTGATGTACTCTTGACCATCTTTCAAACCTGACATCTTCTAGTATTTGAGCACACTGAGGCAAAACACGTCTTAAACAGTTTATATGCTTATTAAAATCCACTTCCCGATAAGCTTTTACAGCCTTCCAGTATGTCCATTTGTGATTTTTTATACCAGCAGACCTTGATTTTAGATTTCTATACAAATGAACACCACAAAGTCCATGAAAAGCATATGGGAAAAACCTTCTAACAGCGTTGTCAATTGATTTTGCCCTATCGGATATGATTTTCAAATTGTTAATAGGACCTATGCAATTCCTAAGATGCCCATAAACCATGTCCATGAATCAGAGGTTTCAGATTTGCCAACCATGTCCATGAATCAGAGGTTTCAGATTTGCCAACCCCGTAAGCTATTGACAGTATCCCATTGTTAGCATCCATGGCTACTGATAATAAGTTTACTCCAAGGTATCGACCATTTAAATGTGCTCCGTCAACTATAATAACTGGGCGCATGCAAGTAATAAACGAACGAATCTACAAAATCATATACACAAGAAATATAATAATTTAAATGTGAAATGCATGTAACTAACAAAAATGAGTCAACAAATTATATTGATTTACTAACCGCAGCACCAATGGCGATAAACAGCAACTCAAAGCGTCCATCTCTATCTGTTTTGATATGAATTACAGACCTAGGATTTTTTAGCTTTAAATTGTGACAATAAGCAGGCAGTTGGGCAAACGATGCTTCTGGCGACCCCCTCAATAATTCCAAGGCATAATATTTGGCTCTCCAAGCTTGAGAATATGAGATACTAATCTTGAACCAAGCATTTATGTCAGTCATAATTTCATGTCCCCGATATACCCAATTTATTTGCAACACGTAACATTAGAGTTTCATAAGTTAACTTTTTTAATGACAGTTTTAGTTGAAGATTCATGGGTAAAGGCATATATTGTAAAACACCATGAACATTCTCCCATGACCCTCAAAAACACAAATCTATCCAAACATGATCAACATTAGATGATTTCATTATTGTAAATTAATTTACTAAACAAACGAGCTGCGAAACTAAAACCTGTTGCCGGATGGGGAATGATGTCGTTGGATATAGGAACGGATGTCGCCGGAGAGAGTGATAGATAGAGATGGAATGAGTTGCGATTTAGGGATTTAGGTTACGAGTTGCTGCTGCTGCGTAGTTATATACCCAAAACATTTGTGTTGCGAAACTAAAACTTGTTGCTAATTCAGAAATCGAGTTGCGAATTTGAAATTCAGTATTGCGATAGTTAGAATCGTATTGCGATAGTCAGAATCTCGTTGCGATAGTCATAATCGCATTGCGATAGTCAGATTTGCGTTGCGATTTACGTATTCGCATTGCGAATTAGGAAAATCGCAACGCGAATTTGGAAAATCGCAATGCGATAGTCAGAATCGCGTTGCGAATCTAGAAACTGATTTACGATACCGGAGATCGCGTTGCGAATTATCGATCGCATTTCGATTTAGTTAGTCATTTTAACAAATTAAAAAAAATGATTAAAATCATATATTATAAGACATTTTTGGTCTCTTTCAAATTTCTTAGAAAGTGACCCACTTGCCAAACAACCCTGTCGCCGTTAACTTCCTCCTTTTTTATCCCTCGCCTCGCGTCCTCTCTCCTTCAAGTTTCCGACAGACCAGGAGGTATCAAACTCGAAACTTAACTTGAACTTCGATTTTGGCTTTGAGTCATCAGATTTTGAGTTATCTTCTCTCTGTTTTAATTTTCTTTTCTTTTATGTTTTCCTTCCTTGTACTTGTTGCTCTATCTCCGATTAATTTGTTGAGAATGATATTTTTTTTAAAAGCTATTGGTTTAGCGGATGTAGCGCCCCGTTATCGCCGCTCTCTTCGTTACACTGCTATTCGCTGCCGCAATTGAGGTCTTTAGCGGCGGAGGAACGCGCTGGTATCCCGAAACAGCTGTGGCGATATTTCTATCCATCGCTGTTTGAAACGCTAGTAGGCAGAGAAGTCGCTGCCCGGAGAAAACCATCGAAATGGGAAAAAGAAAGGAAAAAAGAAAATATTCTGAAACACCATATACATCAGACCAACTCGTCCCCGTCCCCATCGCCTCCCCCACTCCTCTTGCTAATTTATCCCTCAATTCTGTAAGTTTTTGTTTTTCTTTCTTCCTTTAGTTGCACTATTCTTTTATCCTAATAAAAATTGATTATCGGGTTATAGGTATTGCTGTATGATTGGTGGTTGTGCACGGCGAAGCACCGAGGTTTAGCTGTCGGAGGGTTTGAATGCAGAGGGTACCCTTGATAACTTTCTCTTTAATTCTTTGTTCTTTTCATTAGTAGGAAAGACGAAGGATTTACTTTTTATCTAAAGCACATGGATTTAAATTGTGGTTGCATTATTGCGGTTGTAGACATAGCCAGCCTATTATGGTGATTGCGGATATCGCAGTCATGCAATAATGGTCTTGGATGGCACCACTACCCCTATACTAGGGATGCTATCTTAATAGCGGGCTGCTATTTAAATCCCTGCTGCTAAGTTAGACATAACACATTTGCAAATTTTTATGAATAATTGTTTTTGTGTAGTGGGTTTAATAATAGTAGTAGTAATGAGATAATGGATGGCGAACAGGAGACAAGGACAAAGAGTGTTGTACTCGGCAGCCATCGCCAAAAGACATGATGCCACCACTCTTGAAACTGCCGATGGCGTCATGGTTGCTATCAGCGGCTTCATCAATACCTCTCGTACACTTGAAAATGGCTTTTCACCTAAGGTTGAGTTTCTCATTGCGCTGCTATTCATGCTTATCCTGTTATTATTTGCCAACAATATCATCTTATCATATCTCTATGCTTGAAACTGCCGATGGCATCACTGCTTCTATCAGCGGCTTCATCAATACTTCTCGTACGCTTGAAAACGGCTTTTCATCTAAGCTGCTACTCGTGCTTATCCTGTTAATATTTGCCAACAATTTCATCTCATTCATATCTCTAATAGTAATACTATACTATATTTTCTTCTTTAAACCCTGCCTTTGCTTAAACTTAAAATGCATCTTTTGTTTATTCTGTTTCTCCCTTTTGGCAAGAATTGGAGCTCCAAATAATTGATCTTAACCCCTTGCAGGTTTGCAGCCATTTCCTTTTTGGGTTTCCATATGATTGGGAGGAATATGCATCACCTTCAGAAGGTTGTTCATCTAATGAAGAATCTGTTTGTCATGGCAGCAGTGCAATTTCTTCCCTGCCACTTTCTTTAGACAAGCTCCCTGTCCCTGCTGCTAGGATGCGCGATCTTCTGATGTTTTCTGCTGGAGACTCTCAAAAGTTGGTTTTCGATCACGTCCTGCAGAAATTGAGCTCCCATGATTCTCAAAACGCAGTTATTACTGTCGATTCAAACACGGGAAATAAGCATCCGGAATTAGGTCCTTATTTTGCTGCTGATGGTGAAAATTCGAATTGCCAAAAGAAGGATAAGGTTATCGAGAATGATAATAACATGTCGTGTTCAAGGAGTAAAACAAAAGTGGAATCCAAGGAGGATCAGTCAAGGATTGATGTAGGCAGCATTAGTCAAACTATAGGTGTCAAAACCAGAAGCATGATACGGTTGAAGCAGAAGAGAGCTTGCCTTCGTTCATCAGACTCCCAAGAGAAAAGCATTGCAGGGAAAATAAACATGAATTAGTAATGTGTGTATCATATTCACTCACAGCATAAAATCATTGTGTTGATGTGTACTGTTTTTCTAATTAAATTCCTTTTAAAGCAGTTGATAAGTTTCAAATCTTTATCATCTTCTGCAAAACAAAAATGACCAAAACCTGCATGTTCACCAAGCAGGTGTAAAGCAGAATGTTACTATAATTTTTCTTTTATCATCTTTTTCATAGAAATGAACTTTTCTTTTGTAGTGGTTTTTGTATTTTATTTTCAAATATGTTATTGCAACTTTGGAGTTGAGATGGGTCATTTTGTGGAAACTTTATTTGAAATGATCTTAAGATGAGATAGCATATCTCATTTTTTTTAATAATTTTGTAATTTTTGTATATATATAGTCAAATTGTATTGAACTATTTATTGTTAACTGATAATTACAGTACAAAAGCTGAACATATTTATATGCATATGAATTGTATTGGTTAACTATAATTTTCAACAATGTTATACATGCATACATATGTATTCATCCTTTGAATTTAGCTTATGATTATCAATTTTCTGTGATGCATTTGAAAAACATGTCTTGGTATCTTCTGTGGAACTTTTCTGTTAATATGTTTGTTTAATTGTCTTCATGGTCGATCTTGTGGTCTTGATATCCCCTTGATCCTTCGGCTGACAATACAGTCCAAGTCAAAGTGAAATAGTAATCCTTCCTTTAAATGAAATAAATAACAATTTTTCGACACACATTTAATCACCATTTTTCTTTATTACATAATTCAAAATTAAATATAAATTTAATTTTTTATCTAAATGAATCGTATAAGATATACTAATTTGACTTGCAATTTCAGATCAACTATAGTATCTGATACGATTTTAAAAATAAAATATCAGCAATGATCATAATAGCACTCACTATTATTGTAATCGCGATAAACGCAACCAAAAATACGACGAAAACCGTAATTTACCGAAAATACAACCGCAATTTAAATGTTTGTGAAGGATAATCCTTACAAGGTAGCTAATGAACTCACCAGAAATGGGGTGGATCTGAGCCTCTTGTTGTGAAGGTGCAGTGATCATGATGGGGAAGACGGGCACATGAAGAATTAACTCAGTACTTGAGCTTAACTACAGCCATGGCTAGTAGAGTTAGTAATGCACTTGCCCTGCTTCTCCATCTTGCTCAACACACACCTTTGTCTTCTCATATTGCAGGGGGGAGAGAGAGAGAGAGAGAGAGAGAGAGAGAGAGAGAGAGAGAGAGAGAGAGAGAGGCTAAATTACATTCATGGAGAATTTGAGTCTGAAAATTCCATTCTCCCACTTTTATAATCATCCCAAACAAAGTGGAGATGACATTGAAAAAGTGTGCTTAGTTGTGCTGGGGGCCCGGCCCCTTGCACTTTGCACTAGGGAGGTAAACACCTGACTTTATCTTTAAAAAAAATATTGAAATCAAGTTGAGTTTGTACTGTTTGTGATTTGAAGTGGTGATATTCAAAATTGATTCGAGTCTTAATTGGTATTAACTTGAATTCGAATTGCACATGATTATTTTGGATCTGAAATCGACCTACATCCGACCTAAAACTACTAAAATCCGAATTAATTATGATATGATAATGTGTACTCTGCAGTTTACACCTCAAAAATATAAACACAAAATAGAAAGGAAGAAAGGCAATTTTGCACAGCTAGATTTTTCAGATAGCAATTAATATATTCTATTATACTGTTCATGGATTGCACCTCAAACGTCAACAGTTAAGCTATGTAATTGGGCAATGCCAACTAAATGCCATGTAAGAATATTATTTATACAAATTTGTGGGTTTAATTTGCAAACTTAGAAGATAATGTGTAAAGCGTAATAATGGAGTTTGAAGGAAATGAAGGTGATAATGTGCTGTGCAATTAACTCAGCAAATGTAATTAATAATTGCTGGTTAGGTTAGGTTTAAGTTAGGTCATAATTAAAAGTTTTGTAGCAATGGTGGTGTTGATGGTATTGTATTCGTGGGGGCATGTCCTCCTTATTCATATTTATTTTTTATTATTCATCCTAGTCACTTATTTTTATTAATAAACAATATAAAAACATATGATTTGAAAAATTTTACTCAATTAATTTAATGATTAAAAAATATATAAAATTTAAAAATTGTAATAAATTAATTCAAAAATTATTCAAAAAAATAATTTAAAATGTATATAAAACTTTAAAAAGTGCTATTATATAAATAAATTATAACTCATATAGTTAGAATCAACTCACACAGTGTAATTTTTTTTTTAGTTTTCAACAGATTTAGGATAGTTAGATGAATAAAAATAGAATAATATCGTTAACTCATTGTTTTTTAGTGAATATCTTCTTATTTTCTATTGTTAGTCTCAATTGTCTATTTCCATTCATCTAACGACCTTAAATATGTGTAAAACTAAAAAAAATTGCATTGTATAATTGTTGTTCATCCAATTACATAGTGTACAACTTTATAGTTTTACAAATATTTGAGATCGTTGGATGAGATGAAATAAACGATTGAGATTAACAATTAAAAATATAAAAATATTTTCTGAAAAAGAAAAAAATAAATTTTAATCATTTATTTCATGGAATCCAAGAATCCTATATTTATATAAAACAAAAAATATTTTACCCTAACTTATATCTAAATATAATTAAAACTTCGCTTATATGTAACCTATAGAGAGTTGTACTGAGGAGTGTGAGGGCTAAATGAGTCAAAGACTTAGATCCAGTTCTCTTAGCAAGATAACACTCACACCTAGTATCCTTACTGTCACTCACAGAATAATAAGCAGCACTAGATTCGTCCTTCGAATAAGAGTTACTATTGGTTGTACCTCCAGGGAAGTCTTCATCAAATCAGTGCCAACACCGATCAACAAAATATTCATTTTTCCCACACAGTTGACACTGCAACCTAGATTGACCTCGTCCTCGACCAGTAGATCTTCCATGAGAGTACGACTGACAAGAGAATGATTTAGACTTAGACTGATTCACATATCTACTCGACACATTTCCTTGAGCAACATGAGCACTTATCGGAAAAGACTAAAGTTAATCACCAAATCCAGACAATTACGTTTCAACATCCATCAACATAGTATAGATGGCATCAAGAGTCACTGATTCTCGCATAGTTGTTATCATAGCCACAAACGGCTGATACTCATAAAGTAATCCCTTCAGAATGCTAGCTACATGCACAGCTTGAGGCACCACAATCCCACGTAAACTCGCATTGAATCATCACCTTTCTTAAGAGATTGAAGTTTATAATGTAGATTAATAATAACAATAGTAGATCGATTGGCAAAAAATTGCAGAACTGTATTCCAAACTGCTAACGTCATCTCGACACCCACAAACTGAGGTAGAAGCGATGGACTAATCGTCGAAAGTAACCAAGACGCAAGTGCACTGTCTTGAGCCACAAACTCCTCATACAAATCATTCGACACTGCCTCCCCTGAGTCATCAAGCACCATCGGGGACGGAACATGCAGTGATCCCGTCAACAGCCGCTCCAAACGATGATTGTGACCCGTGAGCAAAACTTGTTGCTTCCATAAAAGAAAGTTTGTTTCTCAAGGACGACATTTACCTAATTATTGGAGAAGACTTTAGCATTCCTCGAAAGAAAGTCCATCGGAGAGGAAGGACTATCACTGTTTAACATAATGAACCCTTAAGCAGCGAAAGAACACCAAAACCTCCCAGGACCTTCGGCGAAAGATGCCATGTTGAAATGGTGAATATGAAGAAAAGAATAGAACGTTTTATTATTGTTTTCTGCAACTACATCACTAGCTTATATAGGGATCTCATTGACTTCAACCTCACTCAACCTCACAATGAAATGCAATCCCTAACAGCATTCTTAACAGACTATTCATACGTCACTCTTAACAACAATAACAACCCTAACAACTCACGCACACATCAACAATCTACACTCCATACACACATCAGCATTCTACACACTCCAATATCAAACATACAACAACTTCACGGGGCCTTGTCTCCACCACAAATAAGAGTTAAAAATGAGTACATCAGCATCCTCCCACTACGATGAATGCTCAAGTACTGAATCCAGACGGATGATCCGTTCAGCATATCTGTGATATACCAGATCATCAGAATTAGATTCAACCAGAAGTGGAGCCCAGAAAAATTCCACCGTAGCATTGTATTCCTGCGAATGACACAAGAGCAGCAATGATATATTGTTCTATTACTCTCTAGGTGTGCCTTTACCAACATTAACGTGCAAAGAAACTTAAAGAAAAAAACCGGTCACCATTATATACTACGTGCAGTTCTTTTTCTTTCTATTTAAACTTCTTGACGATGTTCCCAACTTACCTCTGCTCTGAAAATGGTAAGCTGAGGATTTGGAGTCCTAGTTTTCTTATCTGCCGGGATCACCGACTGTAACAAGCACACCATTGATATCCATTGAACTCGGTTTAGTGAGAATCCCCGACAAACATTAGCCTCTTCCCTCTCAACTTCTCCCACATTTCGATCACATTCCACCTACAAACCAAAGACAATAATAAAGACTTTTAATGATTCAACATTAAGTTGACTAATCAATGGCTTGTACTTGGACTAATGAAAGCAGGCGAAAAGGGGCATTAATAAGCACCCGATTCGGCCAGCTGATTATGGCTGTTTTAAGAGTTTTTTTTTTTACAGTTTGATTGGGCAAGAAGAAAATTACTTTAGTAGTTAAAAAAATTATTGATGTTTTTAAACATCATTGGTTAGAACACCGACAATTATAATAAAATATTCTTAAATTAAATAGTTAAGAATATTTAAAATAGATCATCCTAACTTAATAAAAAAATAAGAGTTTAATTAGTGATTAAGGAGTGGTTCAGGCCTCTGTTTGGTGAGGGGAGTGTCCTATCTTTTGCATCTTCACCGACACTACAAACCCAGGACTATTGGCGGTTATCTTGAAAAAAAATAGAAAAAAATGTTTAAATTATAATTTAAATTTTAAATAAGTATTTACGATTTTATTTTGTTTAAACTCATCAAACTATTAGTTAAATGAAATATTGTTATTATTAAAAGTTTTAATTTAAATAACGATATTTGCATTGTGTGTGTATGTATGAACCAAATGATTTTATTGATTAAAGAAATTATTATTATTTTTGAAAATAAATTTAAAAAATGAAAAAAAAATATTTTGGACACCCATACAAATTTTAATTATCTCAAATTTTTAGTGGATCAAGTTCGATACATACTCTTCCATAATTATGTTTTTGCGGAAAAAATATATATGATAAATTACACATATAGTATTTAAATTATTAGTTTTAGTCTGTTTTAGTACTTAATTTTGTTTTTCAAAATCATACTTAACGTTGAGTTTTTATTTCATTTTAGTACTTACCATTAAGAATTTAACGCATTTAGTTCCTAAACTATCAGTTTTGATTAATTTTAGTGCCTAAACTTTCAATTTTTTAAAAGATAACGTTAAATTTTGAACCAGAGTAGTAAAATGAAACAAAAACTAAAATTTTTAACGGCGGATACTACAATGAAACAAAAACTAAATTTTAGCTATAATTTTTTTAAAAATAAAAGTTAAAATACTAAAACAAACTAAAATTAATAGTTTAAGTACTAAACTTATAATTTACATAAAAATATAAAACTTGAAGAATTCAATGACGAAAAAGATGGACGTACCATGTCAACCTAGAAATAAGGACAAAATAAAATATTCGATACATATTTTTTCCATAAAAAATAGATATTAAAAATACATAAAAAATGATTTAGACATTCATTTTATAATTAAATATTTTTTTACAATTTCCTTGAGGTAACCTTCTTAAATGAGATTGATAATATCTAATTAACTTTTTTAAAATGGATTATTGTAACAATAAATGTAACGCCCTAAATTCTAGATTAGTAGTTTAAGGTTTATATAAGAGGCATGTGGACTACATGTAGTTTGTAATTAAAGTCGTTGAGCTAAGTGTGAGCTTAATTTAGGTAGAATTGAGTCCAATTGATTATGAAAAGGATATTTTTGCTTATAAGGTAAAGTATGAGGGTCCAAAAGTGCAATTATCGAATTGGTGAAAATGAAGTTGATTACTTTGGATTTATTGTAACACCCTCAAATCGATGTGTCACATTAGGACCTTCAGAGCAACCCACAATAAAAACGACAAGAAAATTTAAAATTTTATTAAATCATTTAAAAGTCGTAAAATAACTTATAAACAAAAACACAAGTCTAGAAAAATCATATATATATATTAAAAATAGAGTCCATTAATATTTAGTATCAAAATCATTTTGAAACTCTAATATACAAATAAAATATGACCTGTATGCCCCCTAATTATACAAGTATTGTACTCACCAGCAACGCCGAAGGAACTCCCATTGTTGATGTCGATAACTGCACCTGATCTACTCTTTAACCTGAAATGGTAAGTAACAAAGTAAGCTTGGGGAAGCTCAGTAATACAAAACTATAAGATGATGCTGGAGGACATGCATATAAATGGCATAGCATAAAACGAGCTTATTGATCCAGAAATATACATATTTTAGTGATGAGTTGAGGTTCTCCTAATATTTCTTCAGGTAATAGACATGAAGCTTACAGTTTAGAGGAAACGTTAAGAGGGATAGATTCAGGAGATTGGAAACAGATGTTTAGTGTGTTCCCCCGAAACTAGAAATCAATGTAAACATAATTTAAAAAAGTGGTAGTATTTTATTTCAATAAAACGAATTTTTAAAAACACAGTAATACCCTCCAACCGAACACCAATATAAAGTTTCCAGAACTGCATCCATAAGGATATACCCTAGGCTCATTGGGCGTAGGAGTCAACCTAAGGGAATGCCTTGGGGCCTTAGAGCCTATCCAATGAATACTTTGGGGCCTCAAAGCCTACCCAATGGAGTATATTGGGGCTTCAGAGCCTACCCAAGGGAACATCTCGGGGCCTAAGAGCCTACCCAAGGGTTACCTTAGGTCCGTAAGAAATTACCAACTTGATCAGAGTTAAACCTATGTTCTCAAGACTCCTACCCATACAGTATCCAGTAGAAATCAGACTGAGTAATAAATTATAATATCAAAACCATGTTCCAGTAGAATATTGTAAAAATTATAATGTAGTTATTTATATTACCTATATATGTCCTCCACTCGTACACCATATGCAGTTCTGCAGAAATACGAGCCTACCTAAGATAATACTTTGGGGCATATAGGTCTACCTAAGGGTCACCTTAGGTCTATAAGGATTTACCAGCTTGATTAGAGCTGAACATCCGTACTTCATATCCTACCTAGAAAATATCCCAATAAACCAGTTTCAGACGAAGCAAGTAATATCAAAATCAAGAGCCAGATGTAACTCATATCAGAAAAAAAAATCATGTTTTTATTTCAAATAACAGAGTCAGACTTTTTTTTTGTAAAACAGAGAAAACATCTTTATGTACGGGGAACACACTAGAAGATCTAGATATTTTTCGGAGGCATTTGATAGTTATCAGTAATAAAAACCATGAAACTTAAATAAATTTATCGGATTTCAGGAACGAGGTCCCCATTAAAAGAGATCAATTACTAATAGATATACTCATACATTTAAAATTGATACTTCATGACCATTTAGGATTTAGGTGTATCATAAAAGTGTTCATGAACCTTTACATTAGAATAATTTAAGATTCATATATATATGGAAGTAGTTAGGATTCACATAGATATATCAGGAGGGATTCCATTACTTAGTCTATTAGGGAATTTTTGACATTTTAATTCCTGAAGAATTCTTGGTAACTTAATCCAATAATAGTAAACGATGATTTACGATATCCAGGATTTATATTGAATTATCTAAATTTCGAGTCAGATCAAGATCCCAACAGTGCGATACATACCAATAAATTAAACTGGGACCCTTCACAATATTTTTTTGTTAATACTGGTTGTACTAGTTGAACCGATCACCATCAGAATCATCATAGATCAGTTCTCGAGGAGATGAATAGGTATTCCGAAGGTATTATTTACTTCTCTATTATATCAATATCAAGAATGCTAGGCATGCCTGAGTTGTGCTCTATTACCTTTAGGGACGATACACCATTTAAGTTTATTGGTATTTTTAGAATTTATCCAAATACACTCACTTATTCCAGTTATTAGGATATTTAGGCCACTTCAACACTCGAGGTTATTTTGGTAATCTTAGAGTTCAAGGTATTTATGTATTTTTAAGGTTTAGGGGTATTTAGGTTAGTTGAATACCAGAGGTTATTTTAGTTATTTCGTAGCTTGAGGACGTTTTGATAATTCTGTTCAATCCAAATATATGTACTTTTTCTGGTAATTTGGTGAAATATATCCTTTAAGGGTTATTTTTCACTTTCAAGGGTAATCTTGGTCTTTTTACATTACAATGACATTTTCAAAATTTTATTCTAATGGACTATTTTTGTAATTTCTTAACCAAATATTCTCGACATTTAACCTTTAAAGAAATTAATCAGAATTTACAGATCCTAAAGTCAATTTATTTACTAATTAATCACTGAAATTAGAATTGTTTCTGATCGATCTTCTAATTTCTTATGGGAGCCATTTGAGTCTTGTACAGTTTTATGCCTTTATTCCGTACTCAGATCGATTCCAACAATAATTGAATACACCTAATTGACCAAGTATACAAAAGTTAGTATAGTATTACCTCAAATTTTGAGCCATATCGATCGATCATTTTAACATTATTTGATCTCCCTTGATCATGAATTCAACGTCCCATAATATCTCGTATACAAAGTAAAATAAATTGTGTAATACCCCTAACTCGTATCCGACCCGACTACGAGTCTAAGATGTCACATCAACCTTTCAAATAATTTCTTATATAAAATCGAGCAAAAACTGTTCATAACTCATACAATTTAATTCTTTAAATACATGGCAACACTATATAATATAAAAAGGAAACCTACTGTAAATTTTCTGATATGATCTTTGCTGAAGTTATGATGTCTCTGCTGCCTATCTTCTCTTTGTAACTTCTCGGATCCTACTGTGAAACACTCACACGCTAAGTCATAGACTTAGTAAGACATATAAATGAATAATGAAAACTCTCACTATTTAAAAATGCATGTACATTAAATACCATAATATCATACCAAATCATATACACATTAATACATACTCATGTACAATCATTTTCATTATTACCACTCTTATCATTAGTCCTTATAATTATATATATTCTTATACATAACTTTCGTAATCATCATATCATATAATAACCAATTAATACACATAACATCATCTATATATCACATTAAATGTATTTGTTTTATTTCCTTATTAGCCCATGTATACTTTTGAGAACTAAAGATATGTGAGTACATTGAGGTTGTGCACATATGTTGTCACCATAGCTCGTATAATTTCCCACTAGGGGCACATAGATTTTGTCCCGAAGGACCACGTAGAGATGTCCCGAAGGACCACATAGATGTCCCGAATGACCACTCCTAAGGATCACATACATATTTCAAAGGACCAAATATATGTCCCGAAGAACCACATATATATTCCAAAGGATTACATATATATCCCGAAGGACCACATAGAACCATTGACTCTTGGCGTGTCAACTATACCCCTAGCTCTCATATCACATATCATGGGCATTATCATTTGTGTTTATCACACATTCACATATTCATATCACATATATCATGTAATACTCTCATGGAGTCTCATATCTCATTATCATATATCTCATATCACATATTCTTGTATTCATATAAACATATAGTCACATAGATTACTTTCAAATATCTCTTGTCATATGTCTTATCTCTTATGATCATATAATCATACAACTTATTATCACATGGCTCATAGTTACCTAATTTATCACACATACATGCATTCACATAGATCACATATAAAGATGCACTTAACCTCTAGACATATACATATACTTATGTACACATAAACATCATATCACTACATGCTTGTATCCTTGTACTCATGTAATCTAATATCAGAATTAGACTTATCGCAAGTCTTAATTCCCTAACATAACTTATACTTAATATCATGTACTCACCTTAGTCTCACTTGCCAATACCAATCTCTTAACTCTCTCTTGTCAATCTTACTCTGACAGCCTGCCTGGACTTTGATTTCGATCGATACCTACATGAATATACAATCCAATGAATATCGGGATTCGAATTGCTCGAAAAGATTCATACTAATGCAAACTAAATAAAACATTAATTTCAATTTTCCAACTTACGTAGTATCGGTACTACAAGCACAATACATACTTCTATATTGTAGTATCGATACCCTTCCAAGGTATCGATACCCATTTTCTATTCTGTAATTTCCTTGCAAGAATGGTACCGATACCTCCCTATTGGTATCGATATCCATGGTGTCGATACTATAACTTCAGTATCGATACCTCATGAAGATTTATCACTATTCTCCCTTATGGTATCTATACTGTTCATGTAGTATCGATACCCTACATATAATTTTCCTAAAAATTAAATTGTAGTATCGATACTTACTCAACCAATACCGATATTACTATCCCAGAAAATATTTCTTAAACCCGAAATTTAATAATACTTAAACTCCCTTTATTTAACTCCTTT
Organism: Hibiscus syriacus; assembly: GCF_006381635.1. Taxonomy (NCBI): domain Eukaryota; kingdom Viridiplantae; phylum Streptophyta; class Magnoliopsida; order Malvales; family Malvaceae; genus Hibiscus; species Hibiscus syriacus. The sequence continues at coordinate 66,207 of NW_024062312.1, read as the reverse complement.
CATGCTATTAAACTCAACTATACATACTTAAACTATCTTTTAGCACTATAACACCTAATTATCTTCAATATCTCACTATAACTATTGAATTTAAGGATTTTACTAAACTTTCAATGTGTTCCAAACTCATTTCTAATACTTTAAATTCCTTAATCCTTCTTATGTCAAGTTAAATTTATCAACAAAACTTCAAAAACTATATCCTATTAATAATTCACTTCTACACCTTTATTACAATTTCCTTTCTAATTCTCTTCTCTTGATGTTTTAATCTTATATTAGCTTTCCTTAAGATTATATAACACCTAAAGAACAAAAACCAACTTACAAATTCAAGAAATAAACAACTACAATTAAACTCACCTTTGAAATGAGGCTAATGGGAATAAGAAAAAGAAGAAGACAAGAAAAAAAGCTTCCAGATAACTCTCTCACCCCATATGCTTATCTCTTAATAAAGAGATAAATATCCTTTAAATAAAAAGACCACATTACCCTTCATTCTTTCCTTCCTTTTTATTTAATCCAATACCAAAATATTTCACTATAAATCCCTAAACTTTTCAATTTTCCTAAATTGATAACCAAATTTCAAAAACTTTCATTTTAGTCACTAGCCTTATTTTTTGGATGTTATAAATTGCATCAGAAATGGGTCTCAAATCTGAAAATTCGTATCCAATAGAGAGATGAAACATCAAAAAAAAACTTACCAGGTTCGAATTTGGCGAAACAAACTTTAGATTCGGACTCAAAACGTCGAAAAACAAAAAAGTATGATTTTTCAGAAATTTTGACTTTTTAGTCAAATTCAACTGTCAACCTTGGTAAAAGTCAACATGACTCGGCCAACGATGCTCAGCTTGGTCAATAACTTAATCAGCTCGGTTTAAATTGGTTTAGTTTGATTTAAACCAATTCAGTTCAGTTGGCTCATTTCTAGAAACCCCTTAGGCTGAGAAGAAGCCCCAAATACATAGACGGTGCATGGGGGTGTGCACAAAAAAAATGACTGTGAACAGCTAGTTACTCCTTGGGCATTCACACACCACAAATAACCAATTTCAAGTCAAATAACTTACCAAAATCATAAAAAACAACCGAAAAATACAACCATACACTTACCCACAACGGACGGCGAACAAACGACGGTGGGGGAATGAATCAAATTGAGTTTTGATCAGAATGGGCCAATGCCCATAACGGTGGAGGCGGTGTTGTGACTAGAGCTTAGAATCAACGTGAAAATATGAAAAACTGAGGCAACATTTTTGGTCTCCGAGGAAGCTTTAAGTCGATTCACGATGAATGATAGGAGTTTATGACTGGAGGGACATTGGGCTTGGATCGGACAGGGGTGGTATTCCTTCTGGCACCGGCAGGGACCTTCATTGACGAGCAACAGTCAAGAACGTAGTTACATTTTTTGAATGATATTTAACTATTTTACAATTAACGGTGGACGCTGATGATGATTTGGCGGTCCGGGTTTGATCGAGAAATGATGAGGAATGCCTTGGTGGCGGCGGTGATGGCTTGATTGGCCGGAGGTAGCTGAACGGAGGTGACCGATAAAGGAACGATGAAAATTCTTTAGGAATTTGTTTCAGGTCTAGTTTGATTTAATGCACAAAGGGAAACTAATTTTTGGGGACTTAAAATCCTAATTAGATATCTTTAACATATATTTTTAATAAATAAATCTAGAACAATAAACATAGGCTTGATAGTAGGAGTATTGATGGCCATACCTTAGGTCCCTATTTCAATTTCCCATATCAGCATTCCCCTTCCCTTTTTTATAAGCTTACCAAAGAAGATTAAATTCAAACTTAGGTTCCTGAATTTTTATGAAATTTCCAAATCTACCATACAATCCTCTAAATCTTACAATTCGATCTCAAATTTGATTAAATAATTTTTTAAATTAAAAACAAAAGAAAATTGGGGTATTACATTTATTTTCAGCTTGGGCTTGGGAATTGAGGGGGGAAAGATGAAAAACTTTTATCATTTTCTTCTCTCATTGTTCTCTCCATTTCCCCTATTCTCTTCATTTTTTATTATACATATTCTCTTTTCATCTTTTTCTTTAAGATTTTTTATGGAAGTAAGGATTTCTTCTAGGTTCCATTTAGCTTTTAATTAGATCTTATGTCTTCCCACAAACTTGATTGGTAATACAAAAGTTTTGGTTTCATTTTATGACAAGAGGGAGTGCTTAATTTCAAAAGGAGAAAGATGAAGTAAGGGTAGTTAAGAAGGGAGCTTCATTTCGGATTCCTAAACTAGAATAGTGTATTTCTAATACTTTGGGTGTTATGGCTTTTCAAATGTGATGCATATTTGGGGTTTTCGCTTGATTCATTCATTAGATGAAGTTTTTGTTGTAAAGATTATGTTTATAGGGTGCTAAATTATTTTAGTTTAGCTTTTCAATTCGTAGGCATAGGGGGATGAACATCGACGACGGTTAGTAGGCTTGAAGGTGGGATTTTGGTTTAATAAAAAAAAGCAGCTTCAAATAAAAGATTAAAAAAAGACATTCATTATTAAAGTTGGTGGCTGACTCCTGATATTTTTGGGATATGATGGAATTTTTATATAAATGAATCGTTTGAAAAAAAGGAGATTTCGAATTAAAAGTGGTTGTTAGTATGGAAAAATGGTATTTTATATTAAAGAAGATTTATATTCTTAAAGTTGTACAGCAATGCACTGTTTATATCATTTCAAAGCATTTATTTCCAGCCGTTCTAACTTCTAAGGCTATTTTCTTATTTTGAATAACTAAAAGAGAAAATAACTTCAGTGACCGAAAATGCCTTATAATATACGATTTTAACCAACTTTTTTTGGATTTGTGAAAATGAGCAAGCAACGCGATCTCCAATTTCACAACACAGGTTCCAAATTTGCAACGCGATTTTCCAAAATCGCAACGCGAATATGTAAATCACAACGGGAATTTGTAAATCGCAACACAGAAGTCAAATTCGCAACATGGAATTTCAAATTCGCAACGCGAATTTATTTTTCATAACACAAGTTTCCTTTTCGTAACAAGATTTTCTAAATCGTAACACGAATTTTATTTTCGCAACTCGATTTTCGAATTCGCAACACGAATTTTAATTTTGCAACACAAATATTTTGGGTATATAAACTACGCAGCAACATCAACTCCTAACCTAAATCCCTAAATCGTAACTCATTTCATCTCCATCTATCACTCTCTCCGGCGACATCCGTTCCAATATCCAACGACATCATTCACCATCTCTAATTTTTTTACATAATTTTATTTCTATATAATTTTTCAATGATTTCTCTCCTAAATTATCAACTATCAACTTAATAAAGGTATGTTTTTCTCTAAGTTAGTGATGATATCTAGTTTATAGCTAGTTTGTTTAGTAAATTAAATTACAATTTGTAGAATGAAATCATCTAATGTTGATCATGTTTAGATAGATTTGTGTTTTGGAGGGTCATGGGAGAATGTCCATGGTGTTTTACAATATATGCATGTACCCATGAATCTTAAACTAAAACTTTCATTAAAAAAGTTAACTTATGAAACTCTAATGTTACGTGTTGTAAAGAAATTGAATTTAGAGCCTCTAAGTGGATTTAGGCTATCTTATCAGAGAAAATGTAAAGTTTATTTGTTAACCGACAATGAAGATGTTGAACGATTCATTGCTTACATTAGTGTGTCGCAAGATGATGTTACATTGTATGTTGTTGAACCTAGAAGTAGTGAAGTTGGGTCAGTAGCGGGTAGTAATCAACTAAGTACTTCAACCCCAGTTTATAGTGCTCACAATGTACAACGTTGTTATCAACCTCAAAATTTAATGGTTCCACCACAATTTCATCACCAAGAAAATTTTGTTTCACCACATTTCCAATACCAAAAACAATATCAAACACAATCTCAAAACCCACAACCTTTCCCTAATCCAAATCCCAATAAACTTTCAGCACCAAATTCCAGTTTTCTTATTGACCAGTTAGACGATGATAGCCAACAGAAAAAATTGTGAGTACTAGTCAATATTCGAAATTTGATCTTGGTCAATACCCATACTTTGATCTTGGTCAATACTCAGATTTTGATGATGTTTCAGAAGAAGAAACAGACCCTGCGTGTAATGATTTTGATATTGGCCAATTCCCGAATTTTGATGATGAAACAGCCGCTGCCGAGGAAGATGTTGTTGATGATAATGAGGAGGAAGTTACGAATGTGAATGAATATGTTGAACATCCATTCTGTAATTCATATAACTCTGAAGAAGAAAAAGAAGAAGAAGATGTCCCCGGAGAAAAGAAAAAGAAGAAAATGCCACGGGAGTATAACTGGAATATGCCAGAATTACTTCAGATACCAGAAAAAGAGTTGGTAAAGATAACAGTTGATTGCTACACAAAAGTTATTCGTATCAAGAAAGATGATTATTTTGATATAAAGGAAGACTTGAAGATAGCTTTGCATACAAAATGTGTGGAAGATGGCTATCAAGTAAAAGTTAACAAATCAAGCAAAGATTGTTTCGAAACAAAGTGTATGATTAACAAAAACTGTGCGTGGCGTATGATTGGAAAGAGGATAAAAGATTGTGAAATGTTTCAAGTTAGGACTTTTATTGATAAGCATACATGTTCAAGAACCTAAGTTTTTCCTCACCATAGACAGGCAAACAAAAAGGTGTTGGGTGGTTTTCTGGCTGAGTTAATGTTTTTGAATGGCATGGTATATCGAGGACATTAAATTATGACTGACATGAATGCTCAGTTCAAGATTAGTATCTCATATTCTCAAGCTTGGAGAGCCAAATGTTTTGCCTTGGAATTGTTGAGGGGGTCGCTAGAAGCATCGTTTGCCCAATTGTCAACTTATTGTCACAATTTAAAGCTGAAAAATTCTGGGTCGGTAACTCATATCAAAACAAATAGAGATGGATGCTTCGAGTTGCTGTTTATCTCCATTGGTGCTGTGGTTAGTAAATCAATATAATTTTGTTGACTCATTTTTGTTAGTTACATGCATTTTATATTTAAATGATTATATTTCTTGTGTATATTATTTTGTAGATTCGTTCGTTTATTATTTGCATGCGCCTAGTTATTATAGTTGACGGAGCGCATTTGAAAGGTCGATACCTTAAAGTAAACTTATTAGCAGTAGTCATGGATGCTAACAATGGGATACTATCAATAGCTTACGGGGTTGGTAAATCTGAAACCTCTGATTCATGGAAATGGTTTATGGGGCATTTTAGGGATTGCATAGGTTCTATTAATAATATGACAATCATATCCGATAGGGCAAACTTAATTGACAACGTTGTTAGAAGGTGTTTCCCAGATGCTTTTCATGGACTTTGTTGTGTTCATTTGTACAGAAATCTAAAATCAAAGTCTGCTGGTATAAAAAATCACAAATGGACATACTGGAAGGCTGTAAAAGCTTATCGGGAAGTGGATTTTAATAAGCATATAAATTGTTTAAGATGTGTTTTGCCTCAATGTGCTCAAACACTAGAAGATATCGGGTTTGAAAGATGGTTAAGATTACATCAACTTGGAGCAAGATATGGTTTCATGACGTCTAATAGTGTAGAATCAATCAACGCTCTAAGTCATTATTCCTGAAAATTACCCATTACTATGTTAATGGAGTTTTTTCGAGCCTCTATTCAACAGTGGTACTACAAGAAAAGAAGCCATGCAGGTATTATTTCTTTAAATTTGTAACTTATCATATTTAATTTAATATATTTTACTAAGTATTATTTATTTAAATTTACAAGAACATTGGAACGTCGTGTTACACCATGGACTGAAAAAAGATAACGAAACGTGTTGTGAAGTCAACGTCATGGAGAGTTAAACCATGTTCAAACACTTTGTTTGAAGTATTGGATAATAACTTAAATGGGCTTGTCGATCTAAATGCAAAGACGTGTAGTTGTATGAAATGGCAAACATCTGGTTATCTGTGTGGCCATGTTATAAAAGTTCCTCTTCATCTAAACCAAGATGATTCAAGCGCATACGCTATGGATTGCTACACTACAGAAGTATATCGACAGACTTATGCCGAGATTGTCTACCCTATTCCACATCCTTCTGAGTGGGACATACCAGATGACTTACAAACAATTTTGCTACCAGTCATGGACAACAGGCTACCTGGCCGACCAAAAAATCACGATCGTATACCGTCTAAGGGTGAAGAGAAGAGGATATCAACATATAGTCGGTGCAAAGAAAGTGGTCATACAAGGTTGAACTGTGGATAACCAGTGCCATCACAATCATCTTTTCCACTACCAAAATATGAATCCTCATCAAAATCCAAAGCTCATATAGTGTCAAGCAAAAGGAAATCAAAATCGCAATCTCAAAATCCCAATCAGAACCGGCTTCACCTTTTGGGACTTATTAACTTAGGGGATTTTTAAATGCAAACATTGTATTATGTGTATTTCATGTGTGAATGCATACATTTTCAGTTAGACATGCATTAGTAACTTGAGTTTGAACATTGCTATGATCTGTTCAGTTGTTATCACTTATCAGATTATTGTATGTAATCTTTTTGAAGGTGTTTTCCTTGAATTCGCAACGCGAAAGTCAAATTCGCGTTACGATTGTTGTGAAAGACAAATTTGCAACGCAAAAGTCAAATTCGCAAGGCAAAAATCGCAACACGAATTTGACTTTTGCAATAATCGCAACACGAATTTGACTTTCACAACAATCGCAACACGAATTTGACTTTCGCAACAATCACAACACGAATTTGACTTTCGCGTTGCGAAAGTGTACATTCAACAGGTCTTTTTTTGCCTTCAACATAATGCATATTGAAATTAAACAACAAATAATTTAAACAAAAAAAAAACAATTCTTACTTACACTTGACAGCACATTATAGTATATCCAAATGCTCCTAACAATAAGGAGCTTACATCCAAATACATCAATTATTGAATTCTAGGTACTTAACCAACATTTCACGCAGCTCACTTCAGAATTAACCTGCAAAAACGTTATGGCCATGAGATTTTCTACACATCTAAAACCAACAAACAACAAATTATTGAATTCTAGGTACTTAACCAAACATTTTCAAACCAACAAAGAGTATATATGTTAACAACACTTGCTCAAACTTACCAATAACAAATGATTGCTTATGCACACTTTCAGCACGCGGATGCAGGTAGGCAACGTCTTGCATATATCGCTCTAGCTCTAAAATACCAAAACCACAACCCTAGTGCACCTCTATCTCTATCTGTAGGAGGTAAAAAATGTTTACCTCATGTCGTCAAACGTTCCAAGCACCTGCATACAAGAGGACCACAATCCCCTCTGGCTCCCGCCGTTTGTTGTGGCGCTATCTCGTCTCTCATCATTGTCCCTTACAAATAATATCTTTCAAATCAAATAATTGTATGTAATTCAACATGCTGTCATATACTATCGTCTTCAGGGATGGGAGCTGAAGCTCGACGAGAAGCCAATGACGACGTTTCATAACAGAGATAAACATCTGCAATCATAAATAATAATTCAATTGCGTACATCAAATAAAATTTATGAACACCTTTAAAATATTCAAAAATAATTATTAACCTTATCGACCTCCCACCACGCAGGATAAATGATAGTTTTTCTATTACCCAACGCATATAAAGCGTCTCTCTGATCCTTCAAGTGAGATACGTGAAAAGAAGAAGACATAATAGTCCATCATGTCTTTTTTTATTTTCTTCAATTTCCTTATAATCAGAAGATGTGATACCTATGCATCAATATACTGTTTTATAAAAAAATACATATATTAGTGAATTTAATAAATTTTAAAAAAATTAATCAAAATACAATATAAGAAGAATATAAGACTTACCCCTCATTCGAAATAGCCATTCTCTTTAACCCTTAATAAAACACCCCACCAAGACCGATCAAGAAACAAATGCATATCATCGTCGATTTTGCATATGCCAGCGTAACCCCCTGACTCTGCTCATGTAGATAAAAATCAACTGCGGTCTTAGCCCAAAGGGTATTATCCATAATTGTGGTCGATAGTGTTCTCCTCTCCTGCTGAGGAATGGTACTAGCCGGTAACTGATACGAAAACCAACTCTCATCCATCATACTGGGAACATGAGGGGGTTTATAAATATGTCGACATAATATGCCATGTGAATCGGGCTCTTGAACGGTGGGAGGGGCCTCTTGAACAATGAGAGGGGCCTCTTGAACGATGAGAGGGGCCTCTTGAATGATGAGAGGGGTCTCTTGAATGATAGGAGGGGCCTCTTGAACGATGACAGGTGAATCGAGCTTCTTCTTACGGAGTCTTGGAACTATTGAGGTGAAAGGAGACATAATGGCACGTGCATGACGTTTGATGCGTGAACCCCGTCGTACAAGAAAAACCCGAAGTAAAACATCTACCTTATCGGGCTGATAAAAATAAATTAATACATAAATCAGTAAATAAATAAATAATGCCAAAAAAAAGGTTATTTGCATTTTTAGTATAGTATTAAACAAACTTACCTCATTGCGTAGAGAATGAACCTCATTATGCAACGATGAAACAATCTCACGCGCAATACTATTAGCTTGTTTATAGTATTGGGAATGGTATTTAAGGCTTGGCTTTCACACTTCCTTGTTGAGTGATAGAGAACAAGGGGGACTCTCGCGCGCTGCCGCCGCCGCCGTCTGTCTCGGGTCGTGGTCGTGGTCGTGGTAATATGTGTCTTCGACACGTCCACGCGAATACTATCTTTTTAGAGAAAATTCTTAAGAAACAAATGCAATACCACCAGTCGTTGCGATTTTGGACTATCGCAACGAATTTGGAGACTATCGCAACGAACTTGGAGACTATCGCAACGAATTTGTAATAAATCGCAACGCGAACTTGGACTATCGCAACGAATTTGGAATAAATCGCAACGCAAACTTGAACTATCGCAACGAATTTGGAAAATCGCAACGCGAACTTGGACTATCGCAATGCGAATATGTAAATCGCAATGCGATAGTCGAAGTTCGCGTTGCGAATCTGGAAACTGATTTGCTATACCTGAGATCGCGTTGCGAATTAACGATCGCATTACGATTTTGTTGGTCATTTTGATAAATTAAAAAAAATGATTAAAATAGGCACATACTACAAGGATGGGACCTCTCTACTTTTAATTTTTAAGATCCCACACATATTAATCATTGTTTTATTATTAATATTATTTTACTCTTCAACTTGCTTTTACAAATTAATAATTATGAAAGCAAGGATGTTCCCAAGTTAATGACCGTATAGAAAAAAAAGCTTTATTCAAAAAAAAAACACTCCCTCAAGTATGCTCTTTTTAAAACTCTTATCTAAATATTTATTATTTGCATATTTCAGAATTTAGTTACCTATTCCATCCAAAATTTTCACCCATCATGATCACACAATAATATTATACACCGTTAAATGACATAATTTAAAAATATCTAATAATAAAAACTAAAAAAAATATAAAAAAATACATGAATAAAGTGTCATATCATTATATAGTTAAAAAAGTCAAGTGATAGACAATAATAATAATGAAAATATTAGATATCTAGAATGTTCAAAAAATTATTTAAATATCCAGAGTAACAATCGACGTACTGTAATAGCTTTTATAATAAATGTAACCAACGAATAAAATGGCACCATAGAATTGGGAAGAAAAACTAAAAAAGGAAAAAGGGAAAAAGAACGACAAACGTTTTCTTTGTCCAACAAATTCCCGCGCGTTCAAAAAGGAAAAGCGTTGTTTTGTTTGGTTTAATTCGAAGTCCGATATTATTAAGTTAAAATTGATAATATAGTTAATTTTTGACATTGATAAGATATCAAGGAATTTTGTCAAACCAATTGATCTAGTAAGATAAGATATTAGATCCTTTAAATAAAGTCAATAGTTTAAAAATATGATGTTTGCGAATAGAGTAAACTTGGTTGGGAGTGTCGCCCCTATCTCTGCATTACCTGATTCAAATTGATCGATTAATAAACAAAAAATCTATGGCTGTACGAAAAAGAAAAAAAGACAATAAGGAATTCCATATCACAGTTGTTTTCTTTTAAATTATGAGATGAGGTTTTACTAATAGTAAATAGATTTTGAAAATATCTAATTCAATAAGAAACTTTAAATAACTTTTGTTTTTTTGAAAAGATGATGAAATAAGAAAAGAAAGAAAATAAATGGATGAATAACATAACATGTAACTTTTACGTACATAATCCATAATTTTATGTTTGAGAAAAAAGTACAAAATTTTAGTATGAAAATATATTATTAACAGAAAATATATATGTTTTAAATTATATGAGGATTTAAATTTTTAAAAAGCTCATCAACCATGATTTGGTTCATCCATGTTCATGTCGCTATGTTATTTTTAATTTAAAGTAGTGATTCAAATAAAAAAGAATTTAAAATTTTAATAATAAATTGAAAATTAAGTGATCAAAACAAATATAATTCAAGTTGAGTGATGAAAGTCTTAGTTACCCATAATACTTTTGCATTTTACCAACGTAAAAGGGAAAAAAAAAGAAACTCTTCCCAGTATAAAAGAAGAAACGCATACCGTTATGATTATTTTGATTTGCCAGACTCCGTTCTCCGTCCGTTTTAACTCAGCTTTATTCTTTATATAATTTAATTTTTTCACTTTGTCTAACCTCGCCACACTCTCAGTTTCAGAAAACTTAGTTGTGTTTTGTTTTTCAACTGCGAATCCCAGATGATGGTACTCAACTTTGTCTCTCTTCTTTTAGTTTCAATTCTGATACTGAGTTGTGGAGTAAACCCAGAACCAATTCAAGACAAGCAAGTTCTTCTCACCTTCTTTTCTAATACAAAACACGAAAACAGGGTTTAATGAAACTTATCAACCTCAACCTGTAGCTGGGTCAGAGTCCAATGCGACACAAACCGCTCTTTTGTCTTCAGTCTCCGCGTCCCAGGTGTGGGTCTGGTCGGTACCATTCCACCCAACACAATCGGTTTGTTAAACCAACTACGGGTTTTGAGTCTAAGAGAGAACCGTTTATCTAGTAACATACCGCCCGACTTCTCCAATTTGACTCTCTTACGTAGCCTTTATCTGCAGGATAACCAGTTCACCGACTCGTTTCCGTCCAGTGTGACTCGTTTAACACGTTTGGTACGGCTCGATCTTTCTTCCAACAATTTCGCCGGTCCTATCCCTTTTGGTGTCAATAATTTGACTCTTTTGACCCGTCTCTTCTTGCGAAACAACAAGTTCTCTGGTTCTCTCCCGAGCATCAACTCCGACGGTTTAGTTGATTTCGATGTTTCTAGCAACAACCTTACAGGTTCAATCCCCGAGTATATCCATTAATCAATGTATAATACATCACAGTATCAGGTGCAATGCCTCTAGTCTTCATATCTTCAAAAAATGATTAGCAGTGTCTAGTCTCAGTGACAAAAAGAATCCCCAAAACATGACGAGTAGGCTCTATCCCTTCACTCAACATCTTATTAAAATACCTTTTGGCCATCATATATCGACCACGTCGTAATATAACCTTAAAGAAAGCATCATCAGACTTAATAGTCATGTCCACACCCAACTCCTCCATTTTTTGAATGCTACTTGTTTTCTCAGATTGAAGGGGAGAAAGAGGAAAAAATAATTTGAGAATGGAATAGATTCAAACCTCAGAAACCTTGGGCACGACAAGGATCTCAGAGAAGGGGAAGAGGGAAGGATGCAACATCACTTCGAGGATTACAGAGCCAAGAACTGAGCCCACTTGAACTGACACTTTCTTCACAAAGTAATCGATTAACTCTGCTTGTTTTTGCTCGATATTAATCCTCAAAATTTTATTCCCCAAGAGCACACAATTCTCATGAACAAATTATATTGAACAAGAACATAGACGGCAAAAGCTAACCTCATTCAAACGACAAAATAATATTCAGACTCGAATACAAAAAATCAATATAGAAAAAATTAAATCCCAATTTCATAAACAAAACCATTCAGCCATCAACTCAAATGCAATACAAAAAATCATGATTAACATGAATTTCGATAAATAAAGAAAATGGGAGTTTTTGTTTAGTACCTAACAAGATCCTCGAAAAGTTTTCTCAAATTTTTAAAAGGAAACACCTCTCTTAGAACTTGAGGGTAAATGGGCATTGATCAAAAATGAAAAAAAGGAAAGATTTGATTCAAAACGAAAGTAAAAACCATATTTTATCCAACAACGAAAGAAAAAAATCGAAAGATTTGAGGCTAAGCACACAAACAATGAATCAATTGCTTCTAAGGAGAAAGGTCGGAGACTTATCTTCTCGTTGATGAGCTTTTAGATGACGGTGGAGAATGTTTAGGTGCTCTGAGAAAAATGATTAAGCAATTGAAATGGAAAGAATCTAAGGCTGGGAAATGTAAAAAGAACAAGTCTCCCTGGGTAGAAGCAAAACATCCCACATCCAGGAGGAAAACATAAAAGAAATGGTTTATATACTCGAATTCAATTAATGTCTAAGTGAGCCGCCAGACATGTGGCTTTGTGATTGGTGTTGGGCTTGGCTCCCTGGCTCACTCCCCGCAGGCTGAAAGAGACTAGGGGTGGTGGGTGGGCTTTTTTATTTTGAGCTTTTTTTTGGGTTAGGGTTTACTAGGGTTTACTAGGATTTATTAGGGTTTACTATGGTTTACTAGGCTTTACTAGAGTGTAATAGGGTATATTAGGGTTTACTAGAGTTTATTAGGGTTTACTAGGATTTATAAGGGTTTACTTAGGTTTACTATGATTTATTAGGGTTTATAATAATTTACTAGGGTTTATAAGGGTTTATTAGGGTTTATTAAGATTTACTAGGGTTTATTAGGGTTTACTAATATTTACAAGGGTCTACAAGGGTTTATTAGGATTTAATAGGGTTTATTAGGGTTTACTAGGGCGTACTAGGGTGTACTAGGGTGTTCAAGGGTTTACTAAGGTGTATTAGGGTTTATTAGGGTTTATAAGGGTTTATAAATGTTAACTAGGGTTTATTAGGGTTTACTAGGGTATATTAGGGTGTACTAGGGTTTATAAGGGTTTACTAGGATTTATAAGGGTATACAAGGGTTTACTAGGATTTATTAAAGATTACTTGGGTTATAGGGATTATTAGGGTTTACTAAGGTTTACTAAGATTTACTAAGGTTTACAAGGATTTATAAGGGTTCACTAGGGTTTATTAGTTTTATAAGGGTTTATTAGGGTTAATAGGGTTTAGAAGGGTTTACTAGGGTTTATTAAGGTTTAAAAGGGTTTACTAGGGTTTATAAGGGTTTTTAAGGGACTACTAGGGTTCATAAGGGTTTACTAGGGTTTATTAGGGTTTAATAGGATTTACAAGGATTTACTAGTGTTTACTAGGGTTTAGTGGGGTTTTCTAGGATTTGCTGGGGTTTATTAGGATTTACTAGGGTTTATTAGGATTCACTAGGGTTTTTTAGGATTTGATAGGGTTTATTAGGATTTACCAAGGTTTACAAGGATTTATAAGGGTTCACTAGGGTTTAGTAGTTTTATAAGGGTTTATTAGGGTTAATAGGGTTTAGAAGGGTTTACTAGGGTTTATTAAGGTTTAAAAGGGTTTACTAGGGTTTATAAGGGTTTTTAAGGGACTACTAGGGTTCATAAGGGTTTACTAGGGTTTATTAGGGTTTAATAGGGTTTACAAGGATTTACTAGTGTTTACTAGGGTTTAGTGGGGTTTTCTAGGATTTGCTGGGGTTTATTAGGATTTACTAGGGTTTATTAGGATTTACTAGGGTTTTTTAGGATTTGATAGGGTTTATTAGGATTTGCTAGGGTTTGTAAGGGTTTCTTTGGGTTTCCTAGGGTTTGTTAGGGTTTACTAAGATTTGCTAGGGTTTGTTAGGGTTTATAATAGTTTGCTAAGGTTTGTTAGTGTTTGCTAGGATTTATAAGGCTTTATAAGTGTTGACTAGGGTTTATTATGGTTTACTATGATTTACTAGGGTTTATTAGGGTTTTCTAGGATTTGCTAGGGTTTACTAGGATTTACTAGGGTTTGCTAGGGTTTACTAGGATTTAATAGGGTTTACAAGGGTTTACTAAGGTTTGTAAGGGTTTATAAGGGTTTACTAGGGTTTACAAAGGTTTATAAGGGTTTTCTAGGGTTTGTAATGGTTTGTTAGGTTTTACTAGGGTTTGTTAAGGTTTACAAGGGTTTGCTAGGGTTAACTAGATTTTATAAGGGTTTACTCAGGTTTACTATGGTTTATAAGGATTTACTAGGGGTTACTAGGGTTTATTAGGGTTTATAAGTATTTATAAGGGTTTACTAAGGTTTATAAGGGTTTACTAGGGTTTATAAGGGTTTTTTAGAGTTTTCTAGGGTTTGCTAGGATTTGTAAGGGTTTGCAAGGGTTTACAAGGGTTTACTTGGTTTTTACTAGGGTTTATTAGGGTTACAAGCATTTATAAGGGTTTAGTAGGGTTTTATAGGTTTATTAAGGTTTATAAGGGTTTACTAAGGTTTATAAGGGTTTACTAGTTTTTACTAAAATTTACTAAGATTTATTAGGGTTTACAAGGGTTTATTAGGGTTTACTAGGGTTTTCTAGGGTTTCTTAGGGTTTGCTAGGGTTTGCTAGGGTTTATAAGGGTTTGCTAGGGTTTATAAGGGTTTATAAGAGTTTGCTAGGGTTTATAAAGGTTTAGAAGGTTTTATTAGGGTTTATAAGGGTTTATTAAGGTTTGTTAGAGTTTAAGGTTTAGGGTTTCCTAGGGTTTATTAGGATTTACTAGGGTTTGTTAGGGTTTACTAAGGTTTGTTAGGGTTTATATGGGTTTACTAGGGTTTACTAGGGTTTATAAAGGGTTATAAGGGTTTATTAGGGTTTGCTAGGGTTTACTAGGGTTTATTAAGGTTTGCTAGGGTTTACTAGGGTTTATTAGGGTTTGTAAGGATTTATAAGGGTTTACTAGGGTTTACAAGTATTTACAAGGGTTTACTAGGGTTTCTAGGGTTTACTAGGGTTTATAAGGGTTTATTAGGGTTTTTAGGGCTTACTAGTTTTTACTAAAATTTACTAGGGTTTATTATGGTTTACTAGGGTTTATAAGGGTTTACTAGGGTTTCCTAGGGTTTATTAGGGTTTCATAGGGTTTGTTAGGGTTTGTTAGGGTTTGTTAGGGTTTCTTAGGGTTTGTTAGGGTTTTCTAGGGTTTTTAAGGGTTTACTAGGGTTTTTAGGGGCTATAAGGGTTTGCTAGGGTTTGCTAGGGTTTATAAGGGTTTACAGGGGTTTACTTGGGTTTGCTAGGGTTTGCTAGGGTTACTAGGGTTTGCTAGGATAATAGGGTTTACTAGGATTTATTAGGGTTTATTAGGGATTATAAGGGTTTATATGGGTTTATTATGGTTTACTTTGGTTTGCTAGGGTTTATTATGTTTTATAAGAGTTTATAAGGGTTTACTAGGGTTTAATAAGGTTTACTAGGGTTTACTAGGGTTTATAAGTGTTTATAAGGGTTTATTGAGGTTTATAAGGGTTTGGTAGGGTTTGTTAGGGTTTGTTAGGATTTGCTAGGTTTATAAGGGTTTAAAAGGGTTTAGTTAGGTTTAAAAGGGTTTATAAGGGGTTACTAGGGTTTACAGGGTTTACTAGGGTTTATAAGGGTTTACTAGGATTTACTAGGGTTTACAAGGGTTTATAAGTATTTACTAGGGTTTACTAGGATTTATTAGGGTTTAGGATTTATAAAGGTTTACTAGGGGTTATTAGGGTTTACAAGGGTTTGCTAAGGTTTATAAGGGTTTACTAGGATTTACTAAGGTTTATAAGGGTTTACTAGGGTTGTTAAGGTTTATAAGGGTTTACTAGGGTTTATAAGGGTTTAAAGGGGTTTACTAGAGTTTGCTAGGGTTTCTTAGGATTTGCTAGTTTTTCCTAAAGTTTGCTAGGGTTTGCTAGGGTTTATTAGGGTTTTTAGGGGTTATAGGAGTTTAATAGGGTTTGTTAGGGTTTATTAGAGTTTACTAGGGTTTTTTACGGTTTACTAGGGTTTGTTAGGGTTTCTTAGGGTTTGCTAGGGTTTGTTAGAGGTTCTTAGGGTTTACTTGGGTTTGCTAGGGTTTGTAAGGGTTTACTAGGGTTTGTTAGGGTTTGCTAGGATTTACAAGGGTTTGCTAGGTTTTCCTAAGTTTTCCTAGGTTTTACGAGGGTTTACAAAGGTTTACAAGGGTTTACAAGGGTTTATTAGGGTTTGCTAGGGTTTTTTTGGGGTTTAGTAGGATTTTCTAGGGTTTTTCTAGGGTTTAGTAGGATTTCCTAGGGTTTTCTAGGATTTGATAGGTTTTCTAGGGTTTGCTAGGGTTTTCTAGGGTTTATAAGAGTTTACTATGATTTACTAGGAATTACTAGGGTTTATAAGGGTTTGCTAAGTTTTTTTAGGGTTTCCTAGGGTTTATGAGGGTTTATTTGGGTTTATAAAGGTTTACTAGGGTTTATAAGGATTTACTAAGGTTTACTAGTTTTTATGAGGGTTTACTAGGGTTTATTAGGGTTTGTTATAGTTTTTAGGGTTTACTAGGGTTTGTTAGGGTTTATAAGAGTTTACTAGGGTTTGCTAGGGTTTCTTAGGGTTTATAAGGGTTAGGTTTACGAGGGTTTATTAGGGTTTATTAGGATTTGCTAGGGTTTGTAAAGGTTTGCTAGTTACTAAGATTTACTAAGGTTTGCTATGATTTAGGTTTTTGATTATTTTATTATTTATTCAAAGCCACGTAAAATTTATTCACTATAATATTATAATATCAAATCAGTTTTAATTGTTTGGGTTTGTGATAAATATTTATATATTGATTAAATATTAAATCAAAACTGATTTTATTTCTTTTTTTTTAGGATTCGGTTCAATGACACATAGACATCTAGAAGAAAGTATCTAAGCATGGATTTCATATACCAAATATGAAGGTGGTTAACACTTGCGTATCTTAGTCTTAGTTCTTAAACATAAAACTTTAAGTTAAATGAGGAATATTACTTGCCTGGGCAGGAAACCGACCATTGAAAGCAATTTGTTCCAAGTGCAATGTTCAAACAGAGGGTTTAGGTAAAGGTAATAATATAGGAAACTAATTTTCAACTGTTTCAGGGAAAGATATTGGTGAAGATTGTAACAATATAGGAATAAGAGAGAAGTGAGATTTGGTAAAATTTATTGAAAATATAAATAAAAGATTCATCATCTATTATGCGTTGTTTTTCAGCTGTTTCAAGATTATTTATTGATTTAAAAAAATCTAGAAAGTGGTGAAATAAAAAATAATATTAAATAGGTTGTTTATGTTTTAAGTTTCAAGATTATTATTTTTATTTTAAAAAGTATTTTTATAATAAAAAATCTAGAGAGATGAAATAGAAAGATAATATTAAATGTGCATATACCGACACAACGGGTTCTAATGTCATTTTTAGGAAAAGTCAAATCCATAATAATGGCATAAAAGATCTTATAAAAAAATCTTAAAAAAAGGATTTTTATAAGAAAAAAATGTCTATAATTAGAGTTGATGATCACATTCATGCTTTTGACTTCGGGCACGAGAGCCAAATTAGAGGGGTTTGGATTTAGGTTTGAGTTCGAATTCGATCCGATTGGATCAATTTTTTTTTAAATTCAAGTTTGAGTCGGGTCGGATTAAATTTTTTAAAGGTATTGTTCGGCTTTAGAAACATCAATAGCAAATTTTTTTGAAACCAATCAAGAATTAAAACTTGCCTCGTTTCCGGTTTTGGCGGTCTTCTTGATCTCTGCCACCAATTTCTTTTCCTCCAGTTGAAGAGAGGCTCAGTCAAAATTCAAAGACGCAGATGCCGATTCTACATTCATTAGAGAAAAATGAAGAGTTCGGGCAATGTAAGTACAGAAAATGAACACATACCAGGAGTTGCAACCTCCATTTCTCTTTTGCTCGACCGCAAAGCATCTGGATTTTTTTTTATAAGAAAAGGTAAAATATTCGGTGTAAAGTGTAAACATAGAAATGGAACTTTCAGAGTTAGCAGAGAAAGTAATGAATGGGTGGATCTGAAATACCTTTGGGAGATTCTTTCTTCTTGAAGATTTTCAGCATGATATCAACTGAACTGCTTTTCCCTTCAAAATCAAACAAACAGACGGGTAAGAAGAACCCTAAGAATCAAATTAGTAGTAATGAGAGGGCAGAAATAAGAAAAACCCTTTGAATGGGAAAACACGAATGAAAGATTGTGTGAGCACGTGAAAAATGGTCTAAGGCTTCGAGGAGCGTGCCACTGCTGTGCACCACTTCTACTCTCCAACGGTAAGCCTTATAGTGGCCCTCGCACACCATTGAACTAGCCGTTACAATTTTCAAAGGTTCGGGTTTGATTTCTATTTTTTTAATTCATTGGATAACAATAATATACACTTTCATCAAATACATAATCAGCACCGACACATCTTACTCTCAAAATGTCTCCAAATGACCTGAAAGGGAATGGATGTCTCTAATTTTAAAGCAAATTATGTATAATCACTGCAACACCACTAATAACAGTGTCTATAATCACTGGCTGAACTACTAACACGACTGAACCAGGAAAAGCAGACTTTTAATGACAGAGGATATCATTACATTCTATCTGAAGAGATTCGAGAGAGCAAAATCTGTTGCACAGTTCACTATCTACAAACAGAAAACAAGAACATGACTTACTAGAGGCTATGGAGGAATTCTAGGTTCTCAAAAAGATTGATAATTTACAGTCTTTATGAAGAGGCCAAGGAATGAAGTATTGACCTACTAAAAGAATGGTGAAAAGAGCACGAGTCTATAATTCGTGAGTATTGTCCGTTACTTATTAAATAAAAACAACAAACTGCAGCTCTTTAATCATTTTCGGATATATTATACAGAGTAACAGAAAACAAAGTACATGGATACCAAAGAGTAATATCATTGTGTTACTTTAGGTTTGCACCATAGTCTCATTTCCAGGGGCACGAGTCCTGGATCAACAATCAGCCAAACAGTTCTAAGCGAATGCCATGTGAATCATGATCTTTTATTTGAAAAGGAGACAATTCTAAATTTAATATCATACAATTTCCAAAACTATATCAACATTTTTCAACTCTATATTAAACGATAAATCTCACACTTTTGTATTTTGCTCTGTACAAAAACTTTCAAATGTAAATAGTCATATTTAAGGTTTAGGGTAATTGAGAGTTCAAGATTAGGTGCATTACTGGATAAATTAAGAGAAAATAACCTTAGTGACAAAAATGTCTTATAATATACGATTTTAACCAACTTTTTTTGGATTTGCCAAAATGACCAACTAAATCGCAATGCGATCTCCGGTATCGCAAATCAGTTTCCAGATTCGCAACGCGAACTTCGACTATCGCATTGCAATCGCATATTCAGCCACAAATGCGGGGTTCTCTGGGTGCTGGCCAGTTGTTGTTGCTGTTGAGGAACCTTTCATTCATTTTGGTGTCAGAAGTTATATAATAAGTAATTAATAATTTTTTATTTAGTACCTAAATAATCTCTAACCAAAAACTCCAAATTCAACTTTATTTAAATCTCAACGGCTAGTAGGGGCCCTCAAAATTAGACCGTTACAATCCCTCCAACTATCCATTTTATTTAAACATACTTTAATTCAAAGCTTTCAATCCTATATATCCATTTGTTCAGCCTCACTTCAATTCAAGGCTTTGTTATAAAACCATTTTGTATTGATTTCATAGTGCAAAGCAGCATCTCTCATTTCAATGGCCGAGCAAGCGATGGAAAAGCCTTCTCATTTCAATGCAACTTTGTAAGTTAATATAGATTGAACTTGTCTGTGCCTATCATTATACTGGCTCATTGAATCATGTTCTCTACTGCGTTACTATCCAAGCTTCTTAATTAGTTTACTGTTATTTCAAATGACCGATAGAGCGATAGTTCAGGAAGTCTTCTCTTGGTTTGATATGTTGTTAATATATTATGATTATTATCTTCATTTGTAAACTTTTTGCATGATCTTCTTTTCTTTTCTTTTCAATATTGTATCATTCAAAAATAACAGAGTAGGAAATATGTAATTTTCGTTGAACAAAGACCGTTACAATCCCTCCAACTTTCCATTTTATTTAAACATAAATTCAAAGCTTTCAATCCTATATATCCATTTGTTCAGCCTCACTCCAATTCAAGGCTTTGTTATAAAACCATTTTTTATTGATTTCATAGTGCAAAGCAGCATCTCTCATTTCAGTGGCCGAGCAAGCGATGGAAAAGCCTTCTCATTTCAATTGCAACTTTGTAAGTTAAAAAATATTATGCACAGTATCAAAACGAGTAAGTGCATCCATCTTATTTATAGTACTAAAATATCGATTGAACTTGTCTGTGCCTGTCATTCTACTGGCTCATTGAATCATGTTCTATACTGCGTTACTATCCTGGAAGCTTGCTTTCTTAATTAGTTTACTGTTATTTCAAATGACTGATAGAGTGATAGTTCAGGAAGTCATCTCTTGGTTTGATATGTTGTTATATATTATGATTATTGTCTTCATTTGTAAACTTTTTGCATGATCTTCTTTATTTTCTTTTCAATATTGTATCATTCAAAAATAACAGATAGTAGGAAAACGGTTTAGATATGTAATTTTCGTTGAACAAAGACCGTTACAATCCCTCCAACTTTCCATTTTATTTAAACATACTTTAATTCAAAGCTTTCAATCCTATATATCCATTTGTTCAGCCTCACTCCAATTCAAGGCTTTGTTATAAAGCAGCATCTCTCATTTCAATGGCCGAGCAAGCGATGGAAAAGCCTTCTCATTTCAAATGCAACTTCGAGTAAGTGCATCCATCTTATTTATAGTACTAAAATATCGATTGAACTTGTATGTGCCTGTCATTCTACTGGCGCATGGAACTTGTGTCAGAATCTAAGGAGAAGGTACATTTCATGCTAACTTCACCGATTCATTCCCTGGCTCTCTATCCGCTTACGTGTGTCCGGTCCTATCTCTTCTTCCTTATTCTTAATTCTTATTCATATCACGCAAGGATTCAAGTCTCTCTTTGGGAAGTAGCATTTCCGACGACTTCCCTTGCCGATTAGGTAACCCGTTAGCTTAGCTTTAGATGTAGTATTTATGATTGATTATAGACACTCAAACACCCTCTTTATAATTATCTTTAATTTATCTTTAAAAGATAAATGTTAATTTAAAAAAAAGATAAATATTATTAATTTTTGGTAATTCTTTTAAAAATATAAATTAAACATTAAAACTTACAATTTAAATATTTTTATCTTTAAATTTCATTCAAATAGATAATATATTTAAATAAAATTATTGATTAATTAAATCTTTAAGGCAAAACAAACTCGGTATAAAATTATTCATTTTTTAAAATTTTCTAACATTAGTGTTTATAGTTTACAAGAGAATGATTTTACTACTATTAAATTCACTAAAATAGGTGGATGGTACTATCATCATTAACCCAACGAAGCTTTTGAATTTATAAGTAAACGGGGAAAAAGAGGGTAGCCAAGTAAGAACTCATTAAATTCACTAAAATAGGTGGATGGTACTATCATCACTAATGTTCGGGCTCGGGGCTCGGGGCTCGGGGCTCGGGGCTCGGGGCTCGGGCTCGGGGCGGGCGGGGCTCGGGGCTCGGGGCTCGGGGCCGGGGCCGGGGCCGGGGCCGGGGCCGGGGGCCGGGGGTCCGGGGTCCGGGGGCCGGGGTCCGGGGGGGGCCGGGGGCCGGGGCCGGGGGCCGGGCCGGGGCCGGGTCCGGGGTCCGGGGGGTCCGGGGCCGGGGCCGGGGCCGGGGCCGGGTTAGGGTGTAGGGCCGGGGTTCGGGGTCCGGGTCCGGGTCCGGGGTCCGGGGTCCGGGTCCGGGGGCCGGGGGCCGGGGGCCGGGGGCCGGGGTCCGGGGTTTAGGGTTTAAGGTTTAGGGTTTAGGGTGGTTTAGGGTTTAGGGTTTAGGGTTTAGGGTTTAGGGTGAAGAGAAGAGGATATCAACATATAGTCGGTGCAAAGAAAGTGGTCATACAAGGTTGAACTGTGGATAACCAGTGCCATCACAATCATCTTTTCCACTACCAAAATATGAATCCTCATCAAAATCCAAAGCTCATATAGTGTCAAGCAAAAGGAAATCAAAATCGCAATCTCAAAATCCCAATCAGAACCGGCTTCACCTTTTGGGACTTATTAACTTAGGGGATTTTTAAATGCAAACATTGTATTATGTGTATTTCATGTGTGAATGCATACATTTTCAGTTAGACATGCATTAGTAACTTGAGTTTGAACATTGCTATGATCTGTTCAGTTGTTATCACTTATCAGATTATTGTATGTAATCTTTTTGAAGGTGTTTTCCTTGAATTCGCAACGCGAAAGTCAAATTCGCGTTACGATTGTTGTGAAAGACAAATTTGCAACGCAAAAGTCAAATTCGCAAGGCAAAAATCGCAACACGAATTTGACTTTTGCAATAATCGCAACACGAATTTGACTTTCACAACAATCGCAACACGAATTTGACTTTCGCAACAATCACAACACGAATTTGACTTTCGCGTTGCGAAAGTGTACATTCAACAGGTCTTTTTTGCCTTCAACATAATGCATATTGAAATTAAACAACAAATAATTTAAACAAAAAAAAACAATTCTTACTTACACTTGACAGCACATTATAGTATATCCAAATGCTCCTAACAATAAGGAGCTTACATCCAAATACATCAATTATTGAATTCTAGGTACTTAACCAACAGTTCACGCAGCTCACTTCAGAATTAACCTGCAAAAACGTTATGGCCATGAGATTTTCTACACATCTAAAACCAACAAACAACAAATTATTGAATTCTAGGTACTTAACCAAACATTTTCAAACCAACAAAGAGTATATATGTTAACAACACTTGCTCAAACTTACCAATAACAAATGATTGCTTATGCACACTTTCAGCACGCGGATGCAGGTAGGCAACGTCTTGCATATATCGCTCTAGCTCTAAAATACCAAAACCACAACCCTAGTGCACCTCTATCTCTATCTGTAGGAGGTAAAAAATGTTTACCTCATGTCGTCAAACGTTCCAAGCACCTGCATACAAGAGGACCACAATCCCCTCTGGCTCCCGCCGTTTGTTGTGGCGCTATCTCGTCTCTCATCATTGTCCCTTACAAATAATATCTTTCAAATCAAATAATTGTATGTAATTCAACATGCTGTCATATACTATCGTCTTCAGGGATGGGAGCTGAAGCTCGACGAGAAGCCAATGACGACGTTTCATAACAGAGATAAACATCTGCAATCATAAATAATAATTCAATTGCGTACATCAAATAAAATTTATGAACACCTTTAAAATATTCAAAAATAATTATTAACCTTATCGACCTCCCACCACGCAGGATAAATGATAGTTTTTCTATTACCCAACGCATATAAAGCGTCTCTCTGATCCTTCAAGTGA
Organism: Hibiscus syriacus; assembly: GCF_006381635.1. NCBI lineage: Eukaryota > Viridiplantae > Streptophyta > Magnoliopsida > Malvales > Malvaceae > Hibiscus > Hibiscus syriacus. Next base: position 42,553 of record NW_024062312.1, on the reverse strand, counting down.
GATACGTGAAAAGAAGAAGACATAATAGTCCATCGTGTCTTTTTTATTTTCTTCAATTTCCTTATAATCAGAAGATGTGATACCTATGCATCAATATACTGTTTTATAAAAAAATACATATATTAGTGAATTTAATAAATTTTAAAAAAATTAATCAAAATACAATATAAGAAGAATATAAGACTTACCCCTCATTCGAAATAGCCATTCTCTTTAACCCTTAATAAAACACCCCACCAAGACCGATCAAGAAACAAATGCATATCATCGTCGATTTTGCATATGCCAGCGTAACCCCCTGACTCTGCTCATGTAGATAAAAATCAACTGCGGTCTTAGCCCAAAGGGTATTATCCATAATTGTGGTCGATAGTGTTCTCCTCTCCTGCTGAGGAATGGTACTAGCCGGTAACTGATACGAAAACCAACTCTCATCCATCATACTGGGAACATGAGGGGGTTTATAAATATGTCGACATAATATGCCATGTGAATCGGGCTCTTGAACGGTGGGAGGGGCCTCTTGAACAATGAGAGGGGCCTCTTGAACGATGAGAGGGGCCTCTTGAATGATGAGAGGGGTCTCTTGAATGATAGGAGGGGCCTCTTGAACGATGACAGGTGAATCGAGCTTCTTCTTACGGAGTCTTGGAACTATTGAGGTGAAAGGAGACATAATGGCACGTGCATGACGTTTGATGCGTGAACCCCGTCGTACAAGAAAAACCCGAAGTAAAACATCTACCTTATCGGGCTGATAAAAATAAATTAATACATAAATCAGTAAATAAATAAATAATGCCAAAAAAAAGGTTATTTGCATTTTTAGTATAGTATTAAACAAACTTACCTCATTGCGTAGAGTATGAACCTCATTATGCAACGATGAAACAATCTCACGCGCAATACTATTAGCTTGTTTATAGTATTGGGAATGGTATTTAAGGCTTGGCTTTCACACTTCCTTGTTGAGTGATAGAGAACAAGGGGACTCTCGCGCGCTGCCGCCGCCGCCGTCTGTCTCGGGTCGTGGTCGTGGTCGTGGTAATATGTGTCTTCGACACGTCCACGCGGATACTATCTTTTTAGAGAAAATTCTTAAGAAACAAATGCAATACCACCAGTCGTTGCGATTTTGGACTATCGCAACGAATTTGGAGACTATCGCAACGAACTTGGAGACTATCGCAACGAATTTGTAATAAATCGCAACGCGAACTTGGACTATCGCAACGAATTTGGAATAAATCGCAACGCAAACTTGAACTATCGCAACGAATTTGGAAAATCGCAACGCGAACTTGGACTATCGCAATGCGAATATGTAAATCGCAATGCGATAGTCGAAGTTCGCGTTGCGAATCTGGAAACTGATTTGCTATACCTGAGATCGCGTTGCGAATTAGCGATCGCATTACGATTTTGTTGGTCATTTTGATAAATTAAAAAAAATGATTAAAATAGGCACATACTACAAGGATGGGACCTCTCTACTTTTAATTTTTAAGATCCCACACATATTAATCATTGTTTTATTATTAATATTATTTTACTCTTCAACTTGCTTTTACAAATTAATAATTATGAAAGCAAGGATGTTCCCAAGTTAATGACCGTATAGAAAAAAAGCTTTATTCAAAAAAAAAACACTCCCTCAAGTATGCTCTTTTTAAAACTCTTATCTAAATATTTATTATTTGCATATTTCAGAATTTAGTTACCTATTCCATCCAAAATTTTCACCCATCATGATCACACAATAATATTATACACCGTTAAATGACATAATTTAAAAATATCTAATAATAAAAACTAAAAAAAATATAAAAAAATACATGAATAAAGTGTCATATCATTATATAGTTAAAAAAGTCAAGTGATAGACAATAATAATAATGAAAATATTAGATATCTAGAATGTTCAAAAAATTATTTAAATATCCAGAGTAACAATCGACGTACTGTAATAGCTTTTATAATAAATGTAACCAACGAATAAAATGGCACCATAGAATTGGGAAGAAAAACTAAAAAAGGAAAAAGGGAAAAAGAACGACAAACGTTTTCTTTGTCCAACAAATTCCCGCGCGTTCAAAAAGGAAAAGCGTTGTTTTGTTTGGTTTAATTCGAAGTCCGATATTATTAAGTTAAAATTGATAATATAGTTAATTTTTTATTACATTACCATTAAAATGTAAATAATATTTAGTATTCGATTGATTTATAAATTTATTATTATTTTTAAATAAAAGTAGCTAATCTTATTAAAAAAAATAAAAAATAGTTAAAATCATAATAAGAGTTTACAACTATATCGTATACTAAATACATAATTTAGACATTTTCTTATAATATTGAAACTAACCACGGATCAGCTAAAAACCTAACAAAAAAATCGAACAAAAAATAGATACAAACAAATTTAACTGTATCGGTAAACGAATCACAAATGATTAAGCTATTGAAAGATCAATGAAAAATAGCAAATAAGAGCCATACGTCGTGAGAAACTATTCACGAAAACAAAATCGCGTATTCAAATTCAATCTGATAGTCTATAGCAGGGAAGATCAATATAATTACAAATAAGTGATATATTGATCAATATAAAAAAACCGTACAAACTCTAGAGGAGGAAAAATGTAGGGGAGAGCGGCTAGGGTTTCATCAAGCTATTTATAATTTCTTTTTTGATGAACTTGTATAAACATAATTTCATATTATCCTAGATTCCTATATGATTGAATTATGTATAGACTAAAAGAAAATTTGACGGCCACTTGAAGTAACAATAACTAATGATATGTTATCAATTTCTCAATTTTAGTACAATAAAAGGATTAAAATGGAAAGATTAAATCCTAAAATTTAAAATAATAAAAGAACTAAAACTGTAATCAAACCTTGTTGTTTTAATATTGGGTAAATTATCTTCATTACTCAGCTTTGACAATATTTTTATTTCATCACTTAAATTTATTTTTTTAATTTTATCACTAAAATTTTAAGTTATTCTTGTTTTGATTATTTCACCGTTCATTATCTGATAACATTATGATAAGATATTTTTTAATTTATTGAAAACCCAATTTATTTTTATTAATTTTATTAAAATATTCATGAAATCTTTTTTCCCGAAGTTTTAATGTTACTTTTTAGAATTTTTTTTATGTTATGATGGTACAGCACTTTTTAAATTCAAATAGGGAGGAAGTAAACAAGAAGATGAACAACATGTCGATATATCATGATTTGACATTGATAAGATATCAAGGAATTTTGTCAAACCAATTGATCTAGTGAGATAAGATATTAGATCCTTTAAATAAAGTCAATAGTTTAAAAATATGATGTTTGCGAATAGAGTAAACTTGGTTGGGAGTGTCGCCCCTATCTCTGCATTACCTGATTCAAATTGATCGATTAATAAACAAAAAATCTATGGCTGTACGAAAAAGAAAAAAAGACAATAAGGAATTCCATATCACAGTTGTTTTCTTTTAAATTATGAGATGAGGTTTTACTAATAGTAAATAGATTTTGAAAATATCTAATTCAATAAGAAACTTTAAATAACTTTTGTTTTTTTTGAAAAGATGATGAAATAAGAAAAGAAAGAAAATAAATGGATGAATAACATAACATGTAACTTTTACGTACATAATCCATAATTTTATGTTTGAGAAAAAAGTACAAAATTTTAGTATGAAAATATATTATTAACAGAAAATATATATGTTTTAAATTATATGAGGATTTAAAATTTTTAAAAAGCTCATCAACCATGATTTGGTTCATCCATGTTCATGTCGCTATGTTATTTTTAATTTAAAGTAGTGATTCAAATAAAAAAGAATTTAAAATTTTAATAATAAATTGAAAATTAAGTGATCAAAACAAAATATAATTCAAGTTGAGTGATGAAAGTCTTAGTTACCCATAATACTTTTGCATTTTACCAACGTAAAAGGGAAAAAAAAAGAAACTCTTCCCAGTATAAAAGAAGAAACGCATACCGTTATGATTATTTTGATTTGCCAGACTCCGTTCTCCGTCCGTTTTAACTCAGCTTTATTCTTTATATAATTTAATTTTTTCACTTTGTCTAACCTCGCCACACTCTCAGTTTCAGAAAACTTAGTTGTGTTTTGTTTTTCAACTGCGAATCCCAGATGATGGTACTCAACTTTGTCTCTCTTCTTTTAGTTTCAATTCTGATACTGAGTTGTGGAGTAAACCCAGAACCAATTCAAGACAAGCAAGTTCTTCTCACCTTCTTTTCTAATACAAAACACGAAAACAGGGTTTAATGAAACTTATCAACCTCAACCTGTAGCTGGGTCAGAGTCCAATGCGACACAAACCGCTCTTTTGTCTTCAGTCTCCGCGTCCCAGGTGTGGGTCTGGTCGGTACCATTCCACCCAACACAATCGGTTTGTTAAACCAACTACGGGTTTTGAGTCTAAGAGAGAACCGTTTATCTAGTAACATACCGCCCGACTTCTCCAATTTGACTCTCTTACGTAGCCTTTATCTGCAGGATAACCAGTTCACCGACTCGTTTCCGTCCAGTGTGACTCGTTTAACACGTTTGGTACGGCTCGATCTTTCTTCCAACAATTTCGCCGGTCCTATCCCTTTTGGTGTCAATAATTTGACTCTTTTGACCCGTCTCTTCTTGCGAAACAACAAGTTCTCTGGTTCTCTCCCGAGCATCAACTCCGACGGTTTAGTTGATTTCGATGTTTCTAGCAACAACCTTACAGGTTCAATCCCCGAGTATATCCATTAATCAATGTATAATACATCACAGTATCAGGTGCAATGCCTCTAGTCTTCATATCTTCAAAAAATGATTAGCAGTGTCTAGTCTCAGTGACAAAAAGAATCCCCAAAACATGACGAGTAGGCTCTATCCCTTCACTCAACATCTTATTAAAATACCTTTTGGCCATCATATATCGACCGCGTCGTAATATAACCTTAAAGAAAGCATCATCAGACTTAATAGTCATGTCCACACCCAACTCCTCCATTTTTTGAATGCTACTTGTTTTCTCAGATTGAAGGGGAGAAAGAGGAAAAAATAATTTGAGAATGGAATAGATTCAAACCTCAGAAACCTTGGGCACGACAAGGATCTCAGAGAAGGGGAAGAGGGAAGGATGCAACATCACTTCGAGGATTACAGAGCCAAGAACTGAGCCCACTTGAACTGACACTTTCTTCACAAAGTAATCGATTAACTCTGCTTGTTTTTGCTCGATATTAATCCTCAAAATTTTATTCCCCAAGAGCACACAATTCTCATGAACAAATTTATTGAACAAGAACATAGACGGCAAAAGCTAACCTCATTCAAACGACAAAATAATATTCAGACTCGAATACAAAAAATCAATATAGAAAAATTAAATCCCAATTTCATAAACAAAACCATTCAGCCATCAACTCAAATGCAATACAAAAAATCATGATTAACATGAATTTCGATAAATAAAGAAAATGGGAGTTTTTGTTTAGTACCTAACAAGATCCTCGAAAAGTTTTCTCAAATTTTTAAAAGGAAACACCTCTCTTAGAACTTGAGGGTAAATGGGCATTGATCAAAAATGAAAAAAAAGGAAAGATTTGATTCAAAACGAAAGTAAAAACCATATTTTATCCAACAACGAAAGAAAAAATCGAAAGATTTGAGGCTAAGCACACAAACAATGAATCAATTGCTTCTAAGGAGAAAGGTCGGAGACTTATCTTCTCGTTGATGAGCTTTTAGATGACGGTGGAGAATGTTTAGGTGCTCTGAGAAAAATGATTAAGCAATTGAAATGGAAAGAATCTAAGGCTGGGAAATGTAAAAAGAACAAGTCTCCCTGGGTAGAAGCAAAACATCCCACATCCAGGAGGAAAACATAAAAGAAATGGTTTATATACTCGAATTCAATTAATGTCTAAGTGAGCCGCCAGACATGTGGCTTTGTGATTGGTGTTGGGCTTGGCTCCCTGGCTCACTCCCCGCAGGCTGAAAGAGACTAGGGGTGGTGGGTGGGCTTTTTTATTTTGAGCTTTTTTTTGGGGTTAGGGTTTACTAGGATTTATTAGGGTTTACTATGGTTTACTAGGCTTTACTAGAGTGTAATAGGGTATATTAGGGTTTACTAGAGTTTATTAGGGTTTACTAGGATTTATAAGGGTTTACTCAGGTTTACTATGATTTATTAGGGTTTATAATAATTTACTAGGGTTTATAAGGGTTTACTAGGGTTTATTAAGATTTACTAGGGTTTATTATGGTTTACTAATATTTACAAGGGTCTACAAGGGTTTATTAGGATTTAATAGGGTTTATTAGGGTTTACTAGGGCGTACTAGGGTGTACTAGGGTGTTCAAGGGTTTACTAAGGTGTATTAGGGTTTATTAGGGTTTATAAGGGTTTATAAATGTTAACTAGGGTTTATTAGGGTTTACTAGGGTATATTAGGGTGTACTAGGGTTTATAAGGGTTTACTAGGATTTATAAGGGTATACAAGGGTTTACTAGGATTTATTAAAGATTACTTGGGTTATAGGGATTATTAGGGTTTACTAAGGTTTACTAAGATTTACTAAGGTTTATAAGGATTTATAAGGGTTCACTAGGGTTTATTAGTTTTATAAGGGTTTATTAGGGTTAATAGGGTTTAGAAGGGTTTACTAGGGTTTATTAAGGTTTAAAAGGGTTTACTAGGGTTTATAAGGGTTTTTAAGGGACTACTAGGGTTCATAAGGGTTTACTAAGGTTTATTAGGGTTTAATAGGGTTTACAAGGATTTACTAGTGTTTACTAGGGTTTAGTGGGGTTTTCTAGGATTTGCTGGGGTTTATTAGGATTTACTAGGGTTTATTAGGATTTACTAGGATTTTTTAGGATTTGATAGGGTTTATTAGGATTTACCAAGGTTTACAAGGATTTATAAGGGTTCACTAGGGTTTAGTAGTTTTATAAGGGTTTTATTAGGGTTAATAGGGTTTAGAAGGGTTTACTAGGGTTTATTAAGGTTTAAAAGGGTTTACTAGGTTTATAAGGGTTTTTAAGGGACTACTAGGGTTCATAAGGGTTTACTAGGGTTTATTAGGGTTTAATAGGGTTTACAAGGATTTACTAGTGTTTACTAGGGTTTAGTGGGGTTTTCTAGGATTTGCTGGGGTTTACTAGGATTTACTAGGGTTTATTAGGATTTACTAGGGTTTTTTAGGATTTAATAGGGTTTATTAGGATTTGCTAGGGTTTGTAAGGGTTTCTTTGGGTTTCCTAGGGTTTGTTAGGGTTTACTAAGATTTGCTAGGGTTTGTTAGGGTTTATAATAGTTTGCTAAGGTTTGTTAGTGTTTGCTAGGATTTATAAGGCTTTATAAGTGTTGACTAGGGTTTATTATGGTTTACTATGATTTACTAGGGTTTATTAGGGTTTTCTAGGATTTGCTAGGGTTTACTAGGATTTACTAGGGTTTGCTAGGGTTTGCTAGGGTTTACTAGGATTTAATAGGGTTTACAAGGGTTTACTAAGGTTTATAAGGGTTTATAAGAGTTTATAAGGGTTTACTAGGTTTATAAAGGTTTATAAGGGTTTTCTAGGGTTTGTAATGGTTTGTTAGGTTTTACTAGGGTTTGTTAAGGTTTACAAGGGTTTGCTAGGGTTAACTAGATTTTATAAGGGTTTACTCAGGTTTACTATGGTTTATAAGGGTTTACTAGGGGTTACTAGGGTTTATTAGGGTTTATAAGTATTTATAAGGGTTTACTAAGGTTTATAAGGGTTTACTAGGGTTTATAAGGGTTTTTTAGAGTTTTCTAGGGTTTGCTAGGATTTGTAAGGGTTTGCAAGGGTTTACAAGGGTTTACTTGGTTTTACTAGGGTTTATTAGGGTTACAAGCATTTATAAGGGTTTAGTAGGGTTTTATAGGTTTATTAAGGTTTATAAGGGTTTACTAAGGTTTATAAGGGTTTACTAGTTTTTACTAAAATTTACTAAGATTTATTAGGGTTTACAAGGGTTTATTAGGGTTTACTAGGGTTTTCTAGGGTTTTCTAGGGTTTCTTAGGGTTTGCTAGGGTTTGCTAGGGTTTGCTAGGGTTTATAAGGGTTTGCTAGGGTTTATAAGGGTTTATAAGAGTTTGCTAGGGTTTATAAAGGTTTAAAAGGTTTTATTAGGGTTTATTAGAGTTTACTAGGGTTTATTAAGGTTTGCTAGGGTTTAAGGTTTAGGGTTTCCTAGGGTTTATTAGGATTTACTAGGGTTTGTTAGGGTTTACTAAGGTTTGTTAGGGTTTATATGGGTTTACTAGGGTTTATAAAGGGTTACAAGGGTTTATTAGGGTTTGCTAGGGTTTACTAGGGTTTATTAAGGTTTGCTAGGGTTTACTAGGGTTTATTAGGGTTTGTAAGGATTTATAAGGGTTTACTAGGGTTTACAAGTATTTACAAGGGTTTACTAGGGTTTCTAGGGTTTATAAGGGTTTACTAGGGTTTATAAGGGTTTATTAGGGTTTTTAGGGCTTACTAGTTTTTACTAAAATTTACTAGGGTTTATTATGGTTTACTAGGGTTTATAAGGGTTTACTAGGGTTTCCTAGGGTTTATTAGGGTTTCATAGGGTTTGTTAGGGTTTGTTAAGGTTTTTTTGGGTTTCTTAGGGTTTCTTAGGGTTTTCTAGGGTTTTTAAGGGTTTACTAGGGTTTTTAGGGGCTATAAGGGTTTGCTAGGGTTTCCTAGGGTTTATAAGGGTTTATAGGGGTTTAATTGGGTTTGCTAGGGTTTGCTAGGGTTATTAGGGTTTGCTAGGATAATAGGGTTTACTAGGATTTATTAGGGTTTATTAGGGATTATAAGGGTTTATATGGGTTTATTATGGTTTACTTTGGTTTGCTAGGGTTTATTATGTTTTATAAGAGTTTATAAGGGTTTACTAGGGTTTAATAAGGTTTACTAGGGTTTACTAGGGTTTATAAGTGTTTATAAGGGTTTATTGAGGTTTATAAGGGTTTATTAGGGTTTGGTAGGGTTTGTTAGGGTTTGTTAGGATTTGCTAGGTTTATAAGGGTTTAGTTAGGTTTAAAAGGGTTTATAAGGGGTTACTAGGGTTTGTTAGGGTTTACTAGGGTTTACAAGGTTTGCTAGGGTTTATAAGGGTTTACTAGGATTTACTAGGGTTTACAAGGGTTTATAAGTATTTACTAGGGTTTACTAGGATTTATTAGGGTTTAGGATTTATAAAGGTTTACTAGGGGTTATTAGGGTTTATAAGGGTTTGCTAAGGTTTATAAGGTTTATAAGGGTTTACTAGGGTTTATAAGGGTTTAAAGGGGTTTACTAGAGTTTGCTAGGGTTTCTTAGGATTTGCTAGTTTTTCCTAAAGTTTACTAGGGTTTGCTAGGGTTTATTAGGGTTTTTAGGGGTTATAGGAGTTTAATAGGGTTTATTAGGGTTTATTAGAGTTTACTAGGGTTTTTTATGGTTTACTAGGGTTTGCTAGGGTTTCTTAGGGTTTGCTAGGGTTTGTTAGAGGTTCTTAGGGTTTACTTGGGTTTGCTAGGGTTTGTAAGGGTTTACTAGGGTTTGCTAGGATTTACAAGGGTTTGCTAGGTTTTCCTAAGTTTTCCTAGGTTTTACGAGGGTTTACAAAGGTTTACAAGGGTTTACAAGGGTTTATTAGGGTTTTCTAGGGTTTTTTTGGGGTTTAGTAGGATTTTCTAGGGTTTTTCTAGGGTTTAGTAGGATTTCCTAGGGTTTTCTAGGATTTGATAGGTTTCCTAGGGTTTGCTAGGGTTTTCTAGGGTTTATAAGAGTTTACTATGATTTACTAGGAATTACTAGGGTTTATAAGGGTTTGCTAAGTTTTTTTAGGGTTTCCTAGGGTTTATGAGGGTTTATTTGGGTTTATAAAGGTTTACTAGGGTTTATAAGGATTTACTAAGGTTTACTAGTTTTTATGAGGGTTTACTAGGGTTTATTAGGGTTTGTTATAGTTTTCTAGGGTTTACTAGGGTTTGTTAGGGTTTATAAGAGTTTACTAGGGTTTGCTAGGGTTTCTTAGGGTTTATAAGGGTTAGGTTTACGAGGGTTTATTAGGGTTTATTAGGATTTGCTAGGGTTTGTAAAGGTTTGCTAGTTACTAAGATTTACTAAGGTTTGCTATGATTTAGGTTTTTGATTATTTTATTATTTATTCAAAGCCACGTAAAATTTATTCACTATAATATTTATAATATCAAATCAGTTTTAATTGTTTGGGTTTGTGATAAATATTTATATATTGATTAAATATTAAATCAAAACTGATTTTATTTCTTTTTTTTTAGGATTCGGTTCAATGACACATAGACATCTAGAAGAAAGTATCTAAGCATGGATTTCATATACCAAATATGAAGGTGGTTAACACTTGCGTATCTTAGTCTTAGTTCTTAAACATATAAAACTTTAAGTTAAATGAGGAATATTACTTGCCTGGGCAGGAAACCGACCATTGAAAGCAATTTGTTCCAAGTGCAATGTTCAAACAGAGGGTTTAGGTAAAGGTAATAATATAGGAAACTAATTTTCAACTGTTTCAGGGAAAGATATTGGTGAAGATTGTAACAATATAGGAATAAGAGAGAAGTGAGATTTGGTAAAATTTATTGAAAATATAAATAAAAGATTCATCATCTATTATGCGTTGTTTTTCAGCTGTTTCAAGATTATTTATTGATTTAAAAAAATCTAGAAAGTGGTGAAATAAAAAAATAATATTAAATAGGTTGTTTATGTTTTAAGTTTCAAGATTATTATTTTTATTTTAAAAAGTATTTTTTATAATAAAAAAATCTAGAGAGAGATGAAATAGAAAGATAATATTAAATGTGCATATACCGACACAACGGGTTCTAATGTCATTTTTAAGAAAAGTCAAATCCATAATAATGGCATAAAAGATCTTATAAAAAAATCTTAAAAAAAGGATTTTTATAAGAAGAAAAAATGTCTATAATTAGAGTTGATGATCACATTCATGCTTTTGACTTCGGGCACGAGAGCCAAATTAGAGGGGTTCGGATTTAGGTTTGAGTTCGAATTCGATCCGATTGGATCAATTTTTTTTTAAATTCAAGTTTGAGTCGGGTCGGATTAAATTTTTTAAAGGTATTGTTCGGCTTTAGAAACATCAATAGCAAATTTTTTTGAAACCAATCAAGAATTAAAACTTGCCTCGTTTCCGGTTTTGGCGGTCTTCTTGATCTCTGCCACCAATTTCTTTTCCTCCAGTTGAAGAGAGGCTCAGTCAAAATTCAAAGACGCAGATGCCGATTCTACATTCATTAGAGAAAAATGAAGAGTTCGGGCAATGTAAGTACAGAAAATGAACACATACCAGGAGTTGCAACCTCCATTTCTCTTTTGCTCGACCGCAAAGCATCTGGATTTTTTTTATAAGAAAAGGTAAAATATTCGGTGTAAAGTGTAAACATAGAAATGGAACTTTCAGAGTTAGCAGAGAAAGTAATGAATGGGTGGATCTGAAATACCTTTGGGAGATTCTTTCTTCTTGAAGATTTTCAGCATGATATCAACTGAACTGCTTTTCCCTTCAAAATCAAACAAACAGACGGGTAAGAAGAACCTAAGAATCAAATTAGTAGTAATGAGAGGGCAGAAATAAGAAAAACCCTTTGAATGGGAAAACACGAATGAAAGATTGTGTGAGCACGTGAAAAATGGTCTAAGGCTTCGAGGAGCGTGCCACTGCTGTGCACCACTTCTACTCTCCAACGGTAAGCCTTATAGTGGCCCTCGCACACCATTGAACTAGCCGTTACAATTTTCAAAGGTTCGGGTTTGATTTCTATTTTTTTAATTCATTGGATAACAATAATATACACTTTCATCAAATACATAATCAGCACCGACACATCTTACTCTCAAAATGTCTCCAAATGACCTGAAAGGGAATGGATGTCTCTAATTTTAAAGCAAATTATGTATAATCACTGCAACACCACTAATAACAGTGTCTATAATCACTGGCTGAACTACTAACACGACTGAACCAGGAAAAGCAGACTTTTAATGACAGAGGATATCATTACATTCTATCTGAAGAGATTCGAGAGAGCAAAATCTGTTGCACAGTTCACTATCTACAAACAGAAAACAAGAACATGACTTACTAGAGGCTATGGAGGAATTCTAGGTTCTCAAAAAGATTGATAATTTACAGTCTTTATGAAGAGGCCAAGGAATGAAGTATTGACCTACTAAAAGAATGGTGAAAAGAGCACGAGTCTATAATTCGTGAGTATTGTCCGTTACTTATTAAATAAAAACAACAAACTGCAGCTCTTTAATCATTTTCGGATATATTATACAGAGTAACAGAAAACAAAGTACATGGATACCAAAGAGTAATATCATTGTGTTACTTTAGGTTTGCACCATAGTCTCATTTCCAGGGGCACGAGTCCTGGATCAACAATCAGCCAAACAGTTCTAAGCGAATGCCATGTGAATCATGATCTTTTATTTGAAAAGGAGACAATTCTAAATTTAATATCATACAATTTCCAAAACTATATCAACATTTTTCAACTCTATATTAAACGATAAATCTCACACTTTTGTATTTTGCTCTGTACAAAAACTTTCAAATGTAAATAGTCATATTTAAGGTTTAGGGTAATTGAGAGTTCAAGATTAGGTGCATTACTGGATAAAATTAAGAGAAAATAACCTTAGTGACAAAAAATGTCTTATAATATACGATTTTAACCAACTTTTTTTGGATTTGCCAAAATGACCAACTAAATCGCAATGCGATCTCCGGTATCGCAAATCAGTTTCCAGATTCGCAACGCGAACTTCGACTATCGCATTGCAATCGCATATTCAGCCACAAATGCGGGGTTCTCTGGGTGCTGGCCAGTTGTTGTTGCTGTTGAGGAACCTTTCATTCATTTTGGTGTCAGAAGTTAATATAATAAGTAATTAATAATTTTTTATTTAGTACCTAAATAATCTCTAACCAAAAACTCCAAATTCAACTTTATTTAAATCTCAACGGCTAGTAGGGGCCCTCAAAATTAGACCGTTACAATCCCTCCAACTATCCATTTTATTTAAACATACTTTAATTCAAAGCTTTCAATCCTATATATCCATTTGTTCAGCCTCACTTCAATTCAAGGCTTTGTTATAAAACCATTTTGTATTGATTTCATAGTGCAAAGCAGCATCTCTCATTTCAATGGCCGAGCAAGCGATGGAAAAGCCTTCTCATTTCAAATGCAACTTTGTAAGTTAATATAGATTGAACTTGTCTGTGCCTATCATTATACTGGCTCATTGAATCATGTTCTCTACTGCGTTACTATCCAAGCTTCTTAATTAGTTTACTGTTATTTCAAATGACCGATAGAGCGATAGTTCAGGAAGTCTTCTCTTGGTTTGATATGTTGTTAATATATTATGATTATTATCTTCATTTGTAAACTTTTTGCATGATCTTCTTTTCTTTTCTTTTCAATATTGTATCATTCAAAAATAACAGAGTAGGAAATATGTAATTTTCGTTGAACAAAGACCGTTACAATCCCTCCAACTTTCCATTTTATTTAAACATAAATTCAAAGCTTTCAATCCTATATATCCATTTGTTCAGCCTCACTCCAATTCAAGGCTTTGTTATAAAACCATTTTTTATTGATTTCATAGTGCAAAGCAGCATCTCTCATTTCAGTGGCCGAGCAAGCGATGGAAAAGCCTTCTCATTTCAATTGCAACTTTGTAAGTTAAAAAATATTATGCACAGTATCAAAACGAGTAAGTGCATCCATCTTATTTATAGTACTAAAATATCGATTGAACTTGTCTGTGCCTGTCATTCTACGGGCTCATTGAATCATGTTCTATACTGCGTTACTATCCTGGAAGCTTGCTTTCTTAATTAGTTTACTGTTATTTCAAATGACTGATAGAGTGATAGTTCAGGAAGTCATCTCTTGGTTTGATATGTTGTTATATATTATGATTATTGTCTTCATTTGTAAACTTTTTGCATGATCTTCTTTATTTTCTTTTCAATATTGTATCATTCAAAAATAACAGATAGTAGGAAAACGGTTTAGATATGTAATTTTCGTTGAACAAAGACCGTTACAATCCCTCCAACTTTCCATTTTATTTAAACATACTTTAATTCAAAGCTTTCAATCCTATATATCCATTTGTTCAGCCTCACTCCAATTCAAGGCTTTGTTATAAAGCAGCATCTCTCATTTCAATGGCCGAGCAAGCGATGGAAAAGCCTTCTCATTTCAAATGCAACTTCGAGTAAGTGCATCCATCTTATTTATAGTACTAAAATATCGATTGAACTTGTATGTGCCTGTCATTCTACTGGCGCATGGAACTTGTGTCAGAATCTAAGGAGAAGGTACATTTCATGCTAACTTCACCGATTCATTCCTGGCTCTCTATCCGCTTACGTGTGTCCGGTCCTATCTCTTCTTCCTTATTCTTAATTCTTATTCATATCACGCAAGGATTCAAGTCTCTCTTTGGGAAGTAGCATTTCCGACGACTTCCCTTGCCGATTAGGTAACCCGTTAGCTTAGCTTTAGATGTAGTATTTATGATTGATTATAGACACTCAAACACCCTCTTTATAATTATCTTTAATTTATCTTTAAAAGATAAATGTTAATTTAAAAAAAAGATAAATATTATTAATTTTTGGTAATTCTTTTAAAAATATAAATTAAACATTAAAAACTTACAATTTAAATATTTTTATCTTTAAATTTCATTCAAAATAGATAATATATTTAAATAAAATTATTGATTAATTAAATCTTTAAGGCAAAACAAACTCGGTATAAAATTATTCATTTTTTAAAATTTTCTAACATTAGTGTTTATAGTTTACAAGAGAATGATTTTACTACTATTAAATTCACTAAAATAGGTGGATGGTACTATCATCATTAACCCAACGAAGCTTTTGAATTTCTAAGTAAATGGGGAAAAAGAGGGTAGCCAAGTAAGAACTCATTAAATTCACTAAAATAGGTGGATGGTACTATCATCATTAATGTTGGGGTCCGGGTCCGGGGTCCGGGGTCCGGGGTTCGGGGTTCGGGGTTTAGGGTTTAGGGTTTAGGGTTTAGGGTTTAGGGTTTAGGGGTCAGGGGTCAGGGGTCAGGGGTCAGGGTTCAGGGTTCAGGGTTCAGGGTTCAGGGTTCAGGGTCCAGGGTCCAGGGTCCAGGGTCCAGGGTCCAGGGTCCAGGGTCCAGGGTCCAGGGTCCAGGGTCCAGGGTCCAGGGTCCAGGGTCCAGGGTCCACGGTCCACGGTCCACGGTCCACGGTCCACGGTCCACGGTCAAGGGTCCACGGTCCACGGTCCACGGTCCACGGTCCACGGTCCACGGTCCACGGTCCAGGGTCCACGGTCCAGGGTCCAGGGTCCAGGGTCCAGGGTCCAGGGTCCAGGGTCCAGGGTCCAGGGTCCAGGGTCCAGGGTCCAGGGTCCAGGGTCCAGGGTCCAGGGTCCAGGGTCCAGGGTCCAGGGTCCAGGGTCCAGGGTCCAGGGTCCAGGGTCCAGGGTTTAGGGTTTAGGGTTTAGGGTTTAGGGTTTAGGGTTTAGGGTTTAGGGTTTAGGGGGCGGGGGCCGGGGGCCGGGGGCCGGGGGCCGGGGGCCGGGGCCGGGGGCCGGGGGCCGGGGCCGGGGTCCGGGGTCCGGGGTCCGGGGTCCGGGGCCGGGGCCGGGGGCCGGGGTCCGGGGTCCGGGGTCCGGGGTCCGGGGTCCGGGGTCCGGGGTCCGGGGTCCGGGGTCCGGGGGCCGGGGGCCGGGGGCCGGGGGCCGGGGGCCGGGGCCGGGGGCCGGGTTTTAGGGTTTAGGGTTTAGGGTTTAGGGTTTAGGGTTTAGGGTTTAGGGTTTAGGGTTTAGGGTGAAGAGAAGAGGATATCAACATATAGTCGGTGCAAAGAAAGTGGTCATACAAGGTTGAACTGTGGATAACCAGTGCCATCACAATCATCTTTTCCACTACCAAAATATGAATCCTCATCAAAATCCAAAGCTCATATAGTGTCAAGCAAAAGGAAATCAAATCGCAATCTCAAAATCCCAATCAGAACCGGCTTCACCTTTTGGGACTTATTAACTTAGGGGATTTTTAAATGCAAACATTGTATTATGTGTATTTCATGTGTGAATGCATACATTTTCAGTTAGACATGCATTAGTAACTTGAGTTTGAACATTGCTATGATCTGTTCAGTTGTTATCACTTATCAGATTATTGTATGTAATCTTTTTGAAGGTGTTTTCCTTGAATTCGCAACGCGAAAGTCAAATTCGCGTTACGATTGTTGTGAAAGACAAATTTGCAACGCAAAAGTCAAATTCGCAAGGCAAAAATCGCAACACGAATTTGACTTTTGCAATAATCGCAACACGAATTTGACTTTCACAACAATCGCAACACGAATTTGACTTTCGCAACAATCACAACACGAATTTGACTTTCGCGTTGCGAAAGTGTACATTCAACAGGTCTTTTTTGCCTTCAACATAATGCATATTGAAATTAAACAACAAATAATTTAAACAAAAAAAACAATTCTTACTTACACTTGACAGCACATTATAGTATATCCAAATGCTCCTAACAATAAGGAGCTTACATCCAAATACATCAATTATTGAATTCTAGGTACTTAACCAACAGTTCACGCAGCTCACTTCAGAATTAACCTGCAAAAACGTTATGGCCATGAGATTTTCTACACATCTAAAACCAACAAACAACAAATTATTGAATTCTAGGTACTTAACCAAACATTTTCAAACCAACAAAGAGTATATATGTTAACAACACTTGCTCAAACTTACCAATAACAAATGATTGCTTATGCACACTTTCAGCACGCGGATGCAGGTAGGCAACGTCTTGCATATATCGCTCTAGCTCTAAAATACCAAAACCACAACCCTAGTGCACCTCTATCTCTATCTGTAGGAGGTAAAAAATGTTTACCTCATGTCGTCAAACGTTCCAAGCACCTGCATACAAGAGGACCACAATCCCCTCTGGCTCCCGCCGTTTGTTGTGGCGCTATCTCGTCTCTCATCATTGTCCCTTACAAATAATATCTTTCAAATCAAATAATTGTATGTAATTCAACATGCTGTCATATACTATCGTCTTCAGGGATGGGAGCTGAAGCTCGACGAGAAGCCAATGACGACGTTTCATAACAGAGATAAACATCTGCAATCATAAATAATAATTCAATTGCGTACATCAAATAAAATTTATGAACACCTTTAAAATATTCAAAAATAATTATTAACCTTATCGACCTCCCACCACGCAGGATAAATGATAGTTTTTCTATTACCCAACGCATATAAAGCGTCTCTCTGATCCTTCAAGTGAGATACGTGAAAAGAAGAAGACATAATAGTCCATCGTGTCTTTTTTATTTTCTTCAATTTCCTTATAATCAGAAGATGTGATACCTATGCATCAATATACTGTTTTATAAAAAAATACATATATTAGTGAATTTAATAAATTTTAAAAAAATTAATCAAAATACAATATAAGAAGAATATAAGACTTACCCCTCATTCGAAATAGCCATTCTCTTTAACCCTTAATAAAACACCCCACCAAGACCGATCAAGAAACAAATGCATATCATCGTCGATTTTGCATATGCCAGCGTAACCCCCTGACTCTGCTCATGTAGATAAAAATCAACTGCGGTCTTAGCCCAAAGGGTATTATCCATAATTGTGGTCGATAGTGTTCTCCTCTCCTGCTGAGGAATGGTACTAGCCGGTAACTGATACGAAAACCAACTCTCATCCATCATACTGGGAACATGAGGGGGTTTATAAATATGTCGACATAATATGCCATGTGAATCGGGCTCTTGAACGGTGGAGGGGCCTCTTGAACAATGAGAGGGGCCTCTTGAACGATGAGAGGGGCCTCTTGAATGATGAGAGGGGTCTCTTGAATGATAGGAGGGGCCTCTTGAACGATGACAGGTGAATCGAGCTTCTTCTTACGGAGTCTTGGAACTATTGAGGTGAAAGGAGACATAATGGCACGTGCATGACGTTTGATGCGTGAACCCCGTCGTACAAGAAAAACCCGAAGTAAAACATCTACCTTATCGGGCTGATAAAAATAAATTAATACATAAATCAGTAAATAAATAAATAATGCCAAAAAAAAGGTTATTTGCATTTTTAGTATAGTATTAAACAAACTTACCTCATTGCGTAGAGTATGAACCTCATTATGCAACGATGAAACAATCTCACGCGCAATACTATTAGCTTGTTTATAGTATTGGGAATGGTATTTAAGGCTTGGCTTTCACACTTCCTTGTTGAGTGATAGAGAACAAGGGGGACTCTCGCGCGCTGCCGCCGCCGCCGTCTGTCTCGGGTCGTGGTCGTGGTCGTGGTAATATGTGTCTTCGACACGTCCACGCGGATACTATCTTTTTAGAGAAAATTCTTAAGAAACAAATGCAATACCACCAGTCGTTGCGATTTTGGACTATCGCAACGAATTTGGAGACTATCGCAACGAACTTGGAGACTATCGCAACGAATTTGTAATAAATCGCAACGCGAACTTGGACTATCGCAACGAATTTGGAATAAATCGCAACGCAAACTTGAACTATCGCAACGAATTTGGAAAATCGCAACGCGAACTTGGACTATCGCAATGCGAATATGTAAATCGCAATGCGATAGTCGAAGTTCGCGTTGCGAATCTGGAAACTGATTTGCTATACCTGAGATCGCGTTGCGAATTAGCGATCGCATTACGATTTTGTTGGTCATTTTGATAAATTAAAAAAAATGATTAAAATAGGCACATACTACAAGGATGGGACCTCTCTACTTTTAATTTTTAAGATCCCACACATATTAATCATTGTTTTATTATTAATATTATTTTACTCTTCAACTTGCTTTTACAAATTAATAATTATGAAAGCAAGGATGTTCCCAAGTTAATGACCGTATAGAAAAAAAAGCTTTATTCAAAAAAAAAAAAAACACTCCCTCAAGTATGCTCTTTTTAAAACTCTTATCTAAATATTTATTATTTGCATATTTCAGAATTTAGTTACCTATTCCATCCAAAATTTTCACCCATCATGATCACACAATAATATTATACACCGTTAAATGACATAATTTAAAAATATCTAATAATAAAAACTAAAAAAAATATAAAAAAATACATGAATAAAGTGTCATATCATTATATAGTTAAAAAAGTCAAGTGATAGACAATAATAATAATGAAAATATTAGATATCTAGAATGTTCAAAAAATTATTTAAATATCCAGAGTAACAATCGACGTACTGTAATAGCTTTTATAATAAATGTAACCAACGAATAAAATGGCACCATAGAATTGGGAAGAAAAACTAAAAAAGGAAAAAGGGAAAAAGAACGACAAACGTTTTCTTTGTCCAACAAATTCCCGCGCGTTCAAAAAGGAAAAGCGTTGTTTTGTTTGGTTTAATTCGAAGTCCGATATTATTAAGTTAAAATTGATAATATAGTTAATTTTTTATTACATTACCATTAAAATGTAAATAATATTTAGTATTCGATTGATTTATAAATTTATTATTATTTTTAAATAAAAGTAGCTAATCTTATTAAAAAAAATAAAAAATAGTTAAAATCATAATAAGAGTTTACAACTATATCGTATACTAAATACATAATTTAGACATTTTCTTATAATATTGAAACTAACCACGGATCAGCTAAAAACCTAACAAAAAAATCGAACAAAAAATAGATACAAACAAATTTAACTGTATCGGTAAACGAATCACAAATGATTAAGCTATTGAAAGATCAATGAAAAATAGCAAATAAGAGCCATACGTCGTGAGAAACTATTCACGAAAACAAAATCGCGTATTCAAATTCAATCTGATAGTCTATAGCAGGGAAGATCAATATAATTACAAATAAGTGATATATTGATCAATATAAAAAAACCGTACAAACTCTAGAGGAGGAAAAATGTAGGGGAGAGCGGCTAGGGTTTCATCAAGCTATTTATAATTTCTTTTTTGATGAACTTGTATAAACATAATTTCATATTATCCTAGATTCCTATATGATTGAATTATGTATAGACTAAAAGAAAATTTGACGGCCACTTGAAGTAACAATAACTAATGATATGTTATCAATTTCTCAATTTTAGTACAATAAAAGGATTAAAATGGAAAGATTAAATCCTAAAATTTAAAATAATAAAAGAACTAAAACTGTAATCAAACCTTGTTGTTTTAATATTGGGTAAATTATCTTCATTACTCAGCTTTGACAATATTTTTATTTCATCACTTAAATTTATTTTTTTAATTTTATCACTAAAATTTTAAGTTATTCTTGTTTTGATTATTTCACCGTTCATTATCTGATAACATTATGATAAGATATTTTTTAATTTATTGAAAACCCAATTTATTTTTATTAATTTTATTAAAATATTCATGAAATCTTTTTTCCCGAAGTTTTAATGTTACTTTTTAGAATTTTTTTTATGTTATGATGGTACAGCACTTTTTAAATTCAAATAGGGAGGAAGTAAACAAGAAGATGAACAACATGTCGATATATCATGATTTGACATTGATAAGATATCAAGGAATTTTGTCAAACCAATTGATCTAGTGAGATAAGATATTAGATCCTTTAAATAAAGTCAATAGTTTAAAAATATGATGTTTGCGAATAGAGTAAACTTGGTTGGGAGTGTCGCCCCTATCTCTGCATTACCTGATTCAAATTGATCGATTAATAAACAAAAAATCTATGGCTGTACGAAAAAGAAAAAAAGACAATAAGGAATTCCATATCACAGTTGTTTTCTTTTAAATTATGAGATGAGGTTTTACTAATAGTAAATAGATTTTGAAAATATCTAATTCAATAAGAAACTTTAAATAACTTTTGTTTTTTTTTTGAAAAGATGATGAAATAAGAAAAGAAAGAAAATAAATGGATGAATAACATAACATGTAACTTTTACGTACATAATCCATAATTTTATGTTTGAGAAAAAAGTACAAAATTTTAGTATGAAAAATATTATTAACAGAAAATATATGTTTTAAATTATATGAGGATTTAAAATTTTTAAAAAGCTCATCAACCATGATTTGGTTCATCCATGTTCATGTCGCTATGTTATTTTTAATTTAAAGTAGTGATTCAAATAAAAAAGAATTTAAAATTTTAATAATAAATTGAAAATTAAGTGATCAAAACAAAATATAATTCAAGTTGAGTGATGAAAGTCTTAGTTACCCATAATACTTTTGCATTTTACCAACGTAAAAGGGAAAAAAAAAGAAACTCTTCCCAGTATAAAAGAAGAAACGCATACCGTTATGATTATTTTGATTTGCCAGACTCCGTTCTCCGTCCGTTTTAACTCAGCTTTATTCTTTATATAATTTAATTTTTTCACTTTGTCTAACCTCGCCACACTCTCAGTTTCAGAAAACTTAGTTGTGTTTTGTTTTTCAACTGCGAATCCCAGATGATGGTACTCAACTTTGTCTCTCTTCTTTTAGTTTCAATTCTGATACTGAGTTGTGGAGTAAACCCAGAACCAATTCAAGACAAGCAAGTTCTTCTCACCTTCTTTTCTAATACAAAACACGAAAACAGGGTTTAATGAAACTTATCAACCTCAACCTGTAGCTGGGTCAGAGTCCAATGCGACACAAACCGCTCTTTTGTCTTCAGTCTCCGCGTCCCAGGTGTGGGTCTGGTCGGTACCATTCCACCCAACACAATCGGTTTGTTAAACCAACTACGGGTTTTGAGTCTAAGAGAGAACCGTTTATCTAGTAACATACCGCCCGACTTCTCCAATTTGACTCTCTTACGTAGCCTTTATCTGCAGGATAACCAGTTCACCGACTCGTTTCCGTCCAGTGTGACTCGTTTAACACGTTTGGTACGGCTCGATCTTTCTTCCAACAATTTCGCCGGTCCTATCCCTTTTGGTGTCAATAATTTGACTCTTTTGACCCGTCTCTTCTTGCGAAACAACAAGTTCTCTGGTTCTCTCCCGAGCATCAACTCCGACGGTTTAGTTGATTTCGATGTTTCTAGCAACAACCTTACAGGTTCAATCCCCGAGTATATCCATTAATCAATGTATAATACATCACAGTATCAGGTGCAATGCCTCTAGTCTTCATATCTTCAAAAATGATTAGCAGTGTCTAGTCTCAGTGACAAAAAGAATCCCCAAAACATGACGAGTAGGCTCTATCCCTTCACTCAACATCTTATTAAAATACCTTTTGGCCATCATATATCGACCGCGTCGTAATATAACCTTAAAGAAAGCATCATCAGACTTAATAGTCATGTCCACACCCAACTCCTCCATTTTTTGAATGCTACTTGTTTTCTCAGATTGAAGGGGAGAAAGAGGAAAAAATAATTTGAGAATGGAATAGATTCAAACCTCAGAAACCTTGGGCACGACAAGGATCTCAGAGAAGGGGAAGAGGGAAGGATGCAACATCACTTCGAGGATTACAGAGCCAAGAACTGAGCCCACTTGAACTGACACTTTCTTCACAAAGTAATCGATTAACTCTGCTTGTTTTTGCTCGATATTAATCCTCAAAATTTTATTCCCCAAGAGCACACAATTCTCATGAACAAATTATATTGAACAAGAACATAGACGGCAAAAGCTAACCTCATTCAAACGACAAAATAATATTCAGACTCGAATACAAAAAATCAATATAGAAAAATTAAATCCCAATTTCATAAACAAAACCATTCAGCCATCAACTCAAATGCAATACAAAAATCATGATTAACATGAATTTCGATAAATAAAGAAAATGGGAGTTTTTGTTTAGTACCTAACAAGATCCTCGAAAAGTTTTCTCAAATTTTTAAAAGGAAACACCTCTCTTAGAACTTGAGGGTAAATGGGCATTGATCAAAAATGAAAAAAAAGGAAAGATTTGATTCAAAACGAAAGTAAAAACCATATTTTATCCAACAACGAAAGAAAAAATCGAAAGATTTGAGGCTAAGCACACAAACAATGAATCAATTGCTTCTAAGGAGAAAGGTCGGAGACTTATCTTCTCGTTGATGAGCTTTTAGATGACGGTGGAGAATGTTTAGGTGCTCTGAGAAAAATGATTAAGCAATTGAAATGGAAAGAATCTAAGGCTGGGAAATGTAAAAAGAACAAGTCTCCCTGGGTAGAAGCAAAACATCCCACATCCAGGAGGAAAACATAAAAGAAATGGTTTATATACTCGAATTCAATTAATGTCTAAGTGAGCCGCCAGACATGTGGCTTTGTGATTGGTGTTGGGCTTGGCTCCCTGGCTCACTCCCCGCAGGCTGAAAGAGACTAGGGGGGTGGGTGGGCTTTTTTATTTTGAGCTTTTTTTTGGGGTTAGGGTTTACTAGGATTTATTAGGGTTTACTATGGTTTACTAGGCTTTACTAGAGTGTAATAGGGTATATTAGGGTTTACTAGAGTTTATTAGGGTTTACTAGGATTTATAAGGGTTTACTCAGGTTTACTATGATTTATTAGGGTTTATAATAATTTACTAGGGTTTATAAGGGTTTACTAGGGTTTATTAAGATTTACTAGGGTTTATTAGGGTTTACTAATATTTACAAGGGTCTACAAGGGTTTATTAGGATTTAATAGGGTTTATTAGGGTTTACTAGGGCGTACTAGGGTGTACTAGGGTGTTCAAGGGTTTACTAAGGTGTATTAGGGTTTATTAGGGTTTATAAGGGTTTATAAATGTTAACTAGGGTTTATTAGGGTTTACTAGGGTATATTAGGGTGTACTAGGGTTTATAAGGGTTTACTAGGATTTATAAGGGTATACAAGGGTTTACTAGGATTTATTAAAGATTACTTGGGTTATAGGGATTATTAGGGTTTACTAAGGTTTACTAAGATTTACTAAGGTTTATAAGGATTTATAAGGGTTCACTAGGGTTTATTAGTTTTATAAGGGTTTATTAGGGTTAATAGGGTTTAGAAGGGTTTACTAGGGTTTATTAAGGTTTAAAAGGGTTTACTAGGGTTTATAAGGGTTTTTAAGGGACTACTAGGGTTCATAAGGGTTTACTAAGGTTTATTAGGGTTTAATAGGGTTTACAAGGATTTACTAGTGTTTACTAGGGTTTAGTGGGGTTTTCTAGGATTTGCTGGGGTTTATTAGGATTTACTAGGGTTTATTAGGATTTACTAGGATTTTTTAGGATTTGATAGGGTTTATTAGGATTTACCAAGGTTTACAAGGATTTATAAGGGTTCACTAGGGTTTAGTAGTTTTATAAGGGTTTATTAGGGTTAATAGGGTTTAGAAGGGTTTACTAGGGTTTATTAAGGTTTAAAAGGGTTTACTAGAGTTTATAAGGGTTTTTAAGGGACTACTAGGGTTCATAAGGGTTTACTAGGGTTTATTAGGGTTTAATAGGGTTTACAAGGATTTACTAGTGTTTACTAGGGTTTAGTGGGGTTTTCTAGGATTTGCTGGGGTTTACTAGGATTTACTAGGGTTTATTAGGATTTACTAGGGTTTTTTAGGATTTAATAGGGTTTATTAGGATTTGCTAGGGTTTGTAAGGGTTTCTTTGGGTTTCCTAGGGTTTGTTAGGGTTTACTAAGATTTGCTAGGGTTTGTTAGGGTTTATAATAGTTTGCTAAGGTTTGTTAGTGTTTGCTAGGATTTATAAGGCTTTATAAGTGTTGACTAGGGTTTATTATGGTTTACTATGATTTACTAGGGTTTATTAGGGTTTTCTAGGATTTGCTAGGGTTTACTAGGATTTACTAGGGTTTGCTAGGGTTTGCTAGGGTTTACTAGGATTTAATAGGGTTTACAAGGGTTTACTAAGGTTTATAAGGGTTTATAAGAGTTTATAAGGGTTTACTAGGGTTTATAAAGGTTTATAAGGGTTTTCTAGGGTTTGTAATGGTTTGTTAGGTTTTACTAGGGTTTGTTAAGGTTTACAAGGGTTTGCTAGGGTTAACTAGATTTTATAAGGGTTTACTCAGGTTTACTATGGTTTATAAGGGTTTACTAGGGGTTACTAGGGTTTATTAGGGTTTATAAGTATTTATAAGGGTTTACTAAGGTTTATAAGGGTTTACTAGGGTTTATAAGGGTTTTTTTAGAGTTTTCTAGGGTTTGCTAGGATTTGTAAGGGTTTGCAAGGGTTTACAAGGGTTTACTTGGTTTTACTAGGGTTTATTAGGGTTACAAGCATTTATAAGGGTTTAGTAGGGTTTTATAGGTTTATTAAGGTTTATAAGGGTTTACTAAGGTTTATAAGGGTTTACTAGTTTTTACTAAAATTTACTAAGATTTATTAGGGTTTACAAGGGTTTATTAGGGTTTACTAGGGTTTTCTAGGGTTTTCTAGGGTTTCTTAGGGTTTGCTAGGGTTTGCTAGGGTTTGCTAGGGTTTATAAGGGTTTGCTAGGGTTTATAAGGGTTTATAAGAGTTTGCTAGGGTTTATAAAGGTTTAAAAGGTTTTATTAGGGTTTATTAGAGTTTACTAGGGTTTATTAAGGTTTGCTAGGGTTTAAGGTTTAGGGTTTCCTAGGGTTTATTAGGATTTACTAGGGTTTGTTAGGGTTTACTAAGGTTTGTTAGGGTTTATATGGGTTTACTAGGGTTTATAAAGGGTTATAAGGGTTTATTAGGGTTTGCTAGGGTTTACTAGGGTTTATTAAGGTTTGCTAGGGTTTACTAGGGTTTATTAGGGTTTGTAAGGATTTATAAGGGTTTACTAGGGTTTACAAGTATTTACAAGGGTTTACTAGGGTTTCTAGGGTTTATAAGGGTTTACTAGGGTTTATAAGGGTTTATTAGGGTTTTTAGGGCTTACTAGTTTTTACTAAAATTTACTAGGGTTTATTATGGTTTACTAGGGTTTATAAGGGTTTACTAGGGTTTCCTAGGGTTTATTAGGGTTTCATAGGGTTTGTTAGGGTTTGTTAAGGTTTTTTTGGGTTTCTTAGGGTTTGTTAGGGTTTTCTAGGGTTTTTAAGGGTTTACTAGGGTTTTTAGGGGCTATAAGGGTTTGCTAGGGTTTCCTAGGGTTTATAAGGGTTTATAGGGGTTTAATTGGGTTTGCTAGGGTTTGCTAGGGTTATTAGGGTTTGCTAGGATAATAGGGTTTACTAGGATTTATTAGGGTTTATTAGGGATTATAAGGGTTTATATGGGTTTTTATGGTTTACTTTGGTTTGCTAGGGTTTATTATGTTTTATAAGAGTTTATAAGGGTTTACTAGGGTTTAATAAGGTTTACTAGGGTTTACTAGGGTTTATAAGTGTTTATAAGGGTTTATTGAGGTTTATAAGGGTTTATTAGGGTTTGGTAGGGTTTGTTAGGGTTTGTTAGGATTTGCTAGGTTTATAAGGGTTTAAAAGGGTTTAGTTAGGTTTAAAAGGGTTTATAAGGGGTTACTAGGGTTTGTTAGGGTTTACTAGGGTTTACAAGGTTTGCTAGGGTTTATAAGGGTTTACTAGGATTTACTAGGGTTTACAAGGGTTTATAAGTATTTACTAGGGTTTACTAGGATTTATTAGGGTTTAGGATTATAAAGGTTTACTAGGGGTTATTAGGGTTTATAAGGGTTTGCTAAGGTTTATAAGGTTTATAAGGGTTTACTAGGGTTTATAAGGGTTTAAAGGGGTTTACTAGAGTTTGCTAGGGTTTCTTAGGATTTGCTAGTTTTTCCTAAAGTTTACTAGGGTTTGCTAGGGTTTATTAGGGTTTTTAGGGGTTATAGGAGTTTAATAGGGTTTATTAGAGTTTACTAGGGTTTTTTATGGTTTACTAGGGTTTGCTAGGGTTTCTTAGGGTTTGCTAGGGTTTGTTAGAGGTTCTTAGGGTTTACTTGGGTTTGCTAGGGTTTGTAAGGGTTTACTAGGGTTTGCTAGGATTTACAAGGGTTTGCTAGGTTTTCCTAAGTTTTCCTAGGTTTTACGAGGGTTTACAAAGGTTTACAAGGGTTTACAAGGGTTTATTAGGGTTTTCTAGGGTTTTTTTTGGGGTTTAGTAGGATTTTCTAGGGTTTTTCTAGGGTTTAGTAGGATTTCCTAGGGTTTTCTAGGATTTGATAGGTTTCCTAGGGTTTGCTAGGGTTTTCTAGGGTTTATAAGAGTTTACTATGATTTACTAGGAATTACTAGGGTTTATAAGGGTTTGCTAAGTTTTTTTAGGGTTTCCTAGGGTTTATGAGGGTTTATTTGGGTTTATAAAGGTTTACTAGGGTTTATAAGGATTTACTAAGGTTTACTAGTTTTTATGAGGGTTTACTAGGGTTTATTAGGGTTTGTTATAGTTTTCTAGGGTTTACTAGGGTTTGTTAGGGTTTATAAGAGTTTACTAGGGTTTGCTAGGGTTTCTTAGGGTTTATAAGGGTTAGGTTTACGAGGGTTTATTAGGGTTTATTAGGATTTGCTAGGGTTTGTAAAGGTTTGCTAGTTACTAAGATTTACTAAGGTTTGCTATGATTTAGGTTTTTGATTATTTTATTATTTATTCAAAGCCACGTAAAATTTATTCACTATAATATTTATAATATCAAATCAGTTTTAATTGTTTGGGTTTGTGATAAATATTTATATATTGATTAAATATTAAATCAAAACTGATTTTATTTCTTTTTTTTTAGGATTCGGTTCAATGACACATAGACATCTAGAAGAAAGTATCTAAGCATGGATTTCATATACCAAATATGAAGGTGGTTAACACTTGCGTATCTTAGTCTTAGTTCTTAAACATATAAAACTTTAAGTTAAATGAGGAATATTACTTGCCTGGGCAGGAAACCGACCATTGAAAGCAATTTGTTCCAAGTGCAATGTTCAAACAGAGGGTTTAGGTAAAGGTAATAATATAGGAAACTAATTTTCAACTGTTTCAGGGAAAGATATTGGTGAAGATTGTAACAATATAGGAATAAGAGAGAAGTGAGATTTGGTAAAATTTATTGAAAATATAAATAAAAGATTCATCATCTATTATGCGTTGTTTTTCAGCTGTTTCAAGATTATTTATTGATTTAAAAAAATCTAGAAAGTGGTGAAATAAAAAATAATATTAAATAGGTTGTTTATGTTTTAAGTTTCAAGATTATTATTTTTATTTTAAAAAGTATTTTTTATAATAAAAAAATCTAGAGAGAGATGAAATAGAAAGATAATATTAAATGTGCATATACCGACACAACGGGTTCTAATGTCATTTTTAAGAAAAGTCAAATCCATAATAATGGCATAAAAGATCTTATAAAAAAATCTTAAAAAAAGGATTTTTATAAGAAGAAAAAATGTCTATAATTAGAGTTGATGATCACATTCATGCTTTTGACTTCGGGCACGAGAGCCAAATTAGAGGGTTCGGATTTAGGTTTGAGTTCGAATTCGATCCGATTGGATCAATTTTTTTTTAAATTCAAGTTTGAGTCGGGTCGGATTAAATTTTTTAAAGGTATTGTTCGGCTTTAGAAACATCAATAGCAAATTTTTTTGAAACCAATCAAGAATTAAAACTTGCCTCGTTTCCGGTTTTGGCGGTCTTCTTGATCTCTGCCACCAATTTCTTTTCCTCCAGTTGAAGAGAGGCTCAGTCAAAATTCAAAGACGCAGATGCCGATTCTACATTCATTAGAGAAAAATGAAGAGTTCGGGCAATGTAAGTACAGAAAATGAACACATACCAGGAGTTGCAACCTCCATTTCTCTTTTGCTCGACCGCAAAGCATCTGGATTTTTTTTTATAAGAAAAGGTAAAATATTCGGTGTAAAGTGTAAACATAGAAATGGAACTTTCAGAGTTAGCAGAGAAAGTAATGAATGGGTGGATCTGAAATACCTTTGGGAGATTCTTTCTTCTTGAAGATTTTCAGCATGATATCAACTGAACTGCTTTTCCCTTCAAAATCAAACAAACAGACGGGTAAGAAGAACCCTAAGAATCAATTAGTAGTAATGAGAGGGCAGAAATAAGAAAAACCCTTTGAATGGGAAAACACGAATGAAAGATGTGTGAGCACGTGAAAAATGGTCTAAGGCTTCGAGGAGCGTGCCACTGCTGTGCACCACTTCTACTCTCCAACGGTAAGCCTTATAGTGGCCCTCGCACACCATTGAACTAGCCGTTACAATTTTCAAAGGTTCGGGTTTGATTTCTATTTTTTTAATTCATTGGATAACAATAATATACACTTTCATCAAATACATAATCAGCACCGACACATCTTACTCTCAAAATGTCTCCAAATGACCTGAAAGGGAATGGATGTCTCTAATTTTAAAGCAAATTATGTATAATCACTGCAACACCACTAATAACAGTGTCTATAATCACTGGCTGAACTACTAACACGACTGAACCAGGAAAAGCAGACTTTTAATGACAGAGGATATCATTACATTCTATCTGAAGAGATTCGAGAGAGCAAATCTGTTGCACAGTTCACTATCTACAAACAGAAAACAAGAACATGACTTACTAGAGGCTATGGAGGAATTCTAGGTTCTCAAAAAGATTGATAATTTACAGT
This sequence comes from Hibiscus syriacus, assembly GCF_006381635.1. Taxonomy (NCBI): domain Eukaryota; kingdom Viridiplantae; phylum Streptophyta; class Magnoliopsida; order Malvales; family Malvaceae; genus Hibiscus; species Hibiscus syriacus. The sequence continues at coordinate 12,856 of NW_024062312.1, read as the reverse complement.
CTTTATGAAGAGGCCAAGGAATGAAGTATTGACCTACTAAAAGAATGGTGAAAAGAGCACGAGTCTATAATTCGTGAGTATTGTCCGTTACTTATTAAATAAAAACAACAAACTGCAGCTCTTTAATCATTTTCGGATATATTATACAGAGTAACAGAAAACAAAGTACATGGATACCAAAGAGTAATATCATTGTGTTACTTTAGGTTTGCACCATAGTCTCATTTCCAGGGGCACGAGTCCTGGATCAACAATCAGCCAAACAGTTCTAAGCGAATGCCATGTGAATCATGATCTTTTATTTGAAAAGGAGACAATTCTAAATTTAATATCATACAATTTCCAAAACTATATCAACATTTTTCAACTCTATATTAAACGATAAATCTCACACTTTTGTATTTTGCTCTGTACAAAAACTTTCAAATGTAAATAGTCATATTTAAGGTTTAGGGTAATTGAGAGTTCAAGATTAGGTGCATTACTGGATAAAATTAAGAGAAAATAACCTTAGTGACAAAAAATGTCTTATAATATACGATTTTAACCAACTTTTTTTGGATTTGCCAAAATGACCAACTAAATCGCAATGCGATCTCCGGTATCGCAAATCAGTTTCCAGATTCGCAACGCGAACTTCGACTATCGCATTGCAATCGCATATTCAGCCACAAATGCGGGGTTCTCTGGGTGCTGGCCAGTTGTTGTTGCTGTTGAGGAACCTTTCATTCATTTGGTGTCAGAAGTTAATATAATAAGTAATTAATAATTTTTTATTTAGTACCTAAATAATCTCTAACCAAAAACTCCAAATTCAACTTTATTTAAATCTCAACGGCTAGTAGGGGCCCTCAAAATTAGACCGTTACAATCCCTCCAACTATCCATTTTATTTAAACATACTTTAATTCAAAGCTTTCAATCCTATATATCCATTTGTTCAGCCTCACTTCAATTCAAGGCTTTGTTATAAAACCATTTTGTATTGATTTCATAGTGCAAAGCAGCATCTCTCATTTCAATGGCCGAGCAAGCGATGGAAAAGCCTTCTCATTTCAAATGCAACTTTGTAAGTTAATATAGATTGAACTTGTCTGTGCCTATCATTATACTGGCTCATTGAATCATGTTCTCTACTGCGTTACTATCCAAGCTTCTTAATTAGTTTACTGTTATTTCAAATGACCGATAGAGCGATAGTTCAGGAAGTCTTCTCTTGGTTTGATATGTTGTTAATATATTATGATTATTATCTTCATTTGTAAACTTTTTGCATGATCTTCTTTTCTTTTCTTTTCAATATTGTATCATTCAAAAATAACAGAGTAGGAAATATGTAATTTTCGTTGAACAAAGACCGTTACAATCCCTCCAACTTTCCATTTTATTTAAACATAAATTCAAAGCTTTCAATCCTATATATCCATTTGTTCAGCCTCACTCCAATTCAAGGCTTTGTTATAAAACCATTTTTTATTGATTTCATAGTGCAAAGCAGCATCTCTCATTTCAGTGGCCGAGCAAGCGATGGAAAAGCCTTCTCATTTCAATTGCAACTTTGTAAGTTAAAAAATATTATGCACAGTATCAAAACGAGTAAGTGCATCCATCTTATTTATAGTACTAAAATATCGATTGAACTTGTCTGTGCCTGTCATTCTACTGGCTCATTGAATCATGTTCTATACTGCGTTACTATCCTGGAAGCTTGCTTTCTTAATTAGTTTACTGTTATTTCAAATGACTGATAGAGTGATAGTTCAGGAAGTCATCTCTTGGTTTGATATGTTGTTATATATTATGATTATTGTCTTCATTTGTAAACTTTTTGCATGATCTTCTTTATTTTCTTTTCAATATTGTATCATTCAAAATAACAGATAGTAGGAAAACGGTTTAGATATGTAATTTTCGTTGAACAAAGACCGTTACAATCCCTCCAACTTTCCATTTTATTTAAACATACTTTAATTCAAAGCTTTCAATCCTATATATCCATTTGTTCAGCCTCACTCCAATTCAAGGCTTTGTTATAAAGCAGCATCTCTCATTTCAATGGCCGAGCAAGCGATGGAAAAGCCTTCTCATTTCAAATGCAACTTCGAGTAAGTGCATCCATCTTATTATAGTACTAAAATATCGATTGAACTTGTATGTGCCTGTCATTCTACTGGCGCATGGAACTTGTGTCAGAATCTAAGGAGAAGGTACATTTCATGCTAACTTCACCGATTCATTCCCTGGCTCTCTATCCGCTTACGTGTGTCCGGTCCTATCTCTTCTTCCTTATTCTTAATTCTTATTCATATCACGCAAGGATTCAAGTCTCTCTTTGGGAAGTAGCATTTCCGACGACTTCCCTTGCCGATTAGGTAACCCGTTAGCTTAGCTTTAGATGTAGTATTTATGATTGATTATAGACACTCAAACACCCTCTTTATAATATCTTTAATTTATCTTTAAAAGATAAATGTTAATTTAAAAAAAAGATAAATATTATTAATTTTTGGTAATTCTTTTAAAAATATAAATTAAACATTAAAAACTTACAATTTAAATATTTTTATCTTTAAATTTCATTCAAAATAGATAATATATTTAAATAAAATTATTGATTAATTAAATCTTTAAGGCAAAACAAACTCGGTATAAAATTATTCATTTTTTAAAATTTTCTAACATTAGTGTTTATAGTTTACAGAGAATGATTTTACTACTATTAAATTCACTAAATAGGTGGATGGTACTATCATCATTAACCCAACGAAGCTTTTGAATTTCTAAGTAAATGGGGAAAAAGAGGGTAGCCAAGTAAGAACTCATTAAATTCACTAAAATAGGTGGATGGTACTATCATCATTAATGTTGGGGTCCGGGGTCCGGGGTCCGGGGTTCGGGGTTCGGGGTTTAGGGTTTAGGGTTTAGGGTTTAGGGTTTAGGGTTTAGGGTTCAGGGGTCAGGGGTCAGGGGTCAGGGGTCAGGGGTCAGGGTTCAGGGTTCAGGGTTCAGGGTTCAGGGTTCAGGGTTCAGGGTCCAGGGTCCAGGGTCCAGGGTCCAGGGTCCAGGGTCCAGGGTCCAGGGTCCAGGGTCCAGGGTCCAGGGTCCAGGGTCCACGGTCCACGGTCCAGGGTCCACGGTCCACGGTCCACGGTCCACGGTCCACGGTCCACGGTCCACGGTCCACGGTCCACGGTCCACGGTCCACGGTCCACGGTCCACGGTCCACGGTCCAGGGTCCAGGGTCCAGGGTCCAGGGTCCAGGGTCCAGGTCCAGGGTCCAGGGTCCAGGGTCCAGGGTCCAGGGTCCAGGGTCCAGGGTCCAGGGTCCAGGGTCCAGGGTCCAGGGTCCAGGGTCCAGGGTCCAGGGTCCAGGGTCCAGGGTCCAGGGTCCAGGGTCCAGGGTCCAGGGTCCAGGGTCCAGGTCCAGGGTCCAGGGTCCAGGGTCCAGGTCCAGGGTCCAGGGTCCAGGGTTCAGGGTTCAGGGTTCAGGGTTTAGGGTTTATGGTTTAGGGTTTAGGGTTTAGGGTTTAGGGTTTATTAGAGTTTACTAGGGTTTTTTATGGTTTACTAGGGTTTGCTAGGGTTTCTTAGGGTTTGCTAGGGTTTGTTAGAGGTTCTTAGGGTTTACTTGGGTTTGCTAGGGTTTGTAAGGGTTTACTAGGGTTTGCTAGGATTTACAAGGGTTTGCTAGGTTTTCCTAAGTTTTCCTAGGTTTTACGAGGGTTTACAAAGGTTTACAAGGGTTTACAAGGGTTTATTAGGGTTTTCTAGGTTTTTTTTGGGGTTTAGTAGGATTTTCTAGGGTTTTTCTAGGGTTTAGTAGGATTTCCTAGGGTTTTCTAGGATTTGATAGGTTTCCTAGGTTTGCTAGGGTTTTCTAGGGTTTATAAGAGTTTACTATGATTTACTAGGAATTACTAGGGTTTATAAGGGTTTGCTAAGTTTTTTTAGGGTTTCCTAGGGTTTATGAGGGTTTATTTGGGTTTATAAAGGTTTACTAGGGTTTATAAGGATTTACTAAGGTTTACTAGTTTTTATGAGGGTTTACTAGGGTTTATTAGGGTTTGTTATAGTTTTCTAGGGTTTACTAGGGTTTGTTAGGGTTTATAAGAGTTTACTAGGGTTTGCTAGGGTTTCTTAGGGTTTATAAGGGTTAGGTTACGAGGGTTTATTAGGGTTTATTAGGATTTGCTAGGGTTTGTAAAGGTTTGCTAGTTACTAAGATTTACTAAGGTTTGCTATGATTTAGGTTTTTGATTATTTTATTATTTATTCAAAGCCACGTAAAATTTATTCACTATAATATTATAATATCAAATCAGTTTTAATTGTTTGGGTTTGATAAATATTTATATTGATTAAATATTAAATCAAAACTGATTTTATTTCTTTTTTTTTAGGATTCGGTTCAATGACACATAGACATCTAGAAGAAAGTATCTAAGCATGGATTTCATATACCAAATATGAAGGTGGTTAACACTTGCGTATCTTAGTCTTAGTTCTTAAACATATAAAACTTTAAGTTAAATGAGGAATATTACTTGCCTGGGCAGGAAACCGACCATTGAAAGCAATTTGTTCCAAGTGCAATGTTCAAACAGAGGGTTTAGGTAAAGGTAATAATATAGGAACTAATTTTCAACTGTTTCAGGGAAAGATATTGGTGAAGATTGTAACAATATAGGAATAAGAGAAGTGAGATTTGGTAAAATTTATTGAAAATATAAATAAAGATTCATCATCTATTATGCGTTGTTTTTCAGCTGTTTCAAGATTATTTATTGATTTAAAAAATCTAGAAAGTGGTGAAATAAAAAAATAATATTAAATAGGTTGTTTATGTTTTAAGTTTCAAGATTATTATTTTTATTTTAAAAGTATTTTTTATAATAAAAAAATCTAGAGAGAGATGAAATAGAAGATAATATTAAATGTGCATATACCGACACAACGGGTTCTAATGTCATTTTTAAGAAAAGTCAAATCCTAATAATGGCATAAAAGATCTTATAAAAAAATCTTAAAAAAAGGATTTTTATAAGAAGAAAAAATGTCTATAATTAGAGTTGATGATCACATTCATGCTTTTGACTTCGGGCACGAGAGCCAAATTAGAGGGGTTCGGATTTAGGTTTGAGTTCGAATTCGATCCGATTGGATCAATTTTTTTTAAATTCAAGTTTGAGTCGGGTCGGATTAAATTTTTTAAAGGTATTGTTCGGCTTTAGAAACATCAATAGCAAATTTTTTTGAAACCAATCAAGAATTAAAACTTGCCTCGTTTCCGGTTTTGGCGGTCTTCTTGATCTCTGCCACCAATTTCTTTTCCTCCAGTTGAAGAGAGGCTCAGTCAAAATTCAAAGACGCAGATGCCGATTCTACATTCATTAGAGAAAAATGAAGAGTTCGGGCAATGTAAGTACAGAAAATGAACACATACCAGGAGTTGCAACCTCCATTTCTCTTTTGCTCGACCGCAAAGCATCTGGATTTTTTTTTATAAGAAAAGGTAAAATATTCGGTGTAAAGTGTAAACATAGAAATGGAACTTTCAGAGTTAGCAGAGAAAGTAATGAATGGGTGGATCTGAAATACCTTTGGGAGATTCTTTCTTCTTGAAGATTTTCAGCATGATATCAACTGAACTGCTTTTCCCTTCAAAATCAAACAAACAGACGGGTAAGAAGAACCCTAAGAATCAAATTAGTAGTAATGAGGGCAGAAATAAGAAAAACCCTTTGAATGGGAAAACACGAATGAAAGATTGTGTGAGCACGTGAAAAATGGTCTAAGGCTTCGAGGAGCGTGCCACTGCTGTGCACCACTTCTACTCTCCAACGGTAAGCCTTATAGTGGCCCTCGCACACCATTGAACTAGCCGTTACAATTTTCAAAGGTTCGGGTTTGATTTCTATTTTTTAATTCATTGGATAACAATAATATACACTTTCATCAAATACATAATCAGCACCGACACATCTTACTCTCAAAATGTCTCCAAATGACCTGAAAGGGAATGGATGTCTCTAATTTTAAAGCAAATTATGTATAATCACTGCAACACCACTAATAACAGTGTCTATAATCACTGGCTGAACTACTAACACGACTGAACCAGGAAAAGCAGACTTTTAATGACAGAGGATATCATTACATTCTATCTGAAGAGATTCGAGAGAGCAAAATCTGTTGCAACAGTTCACTATCTACAAACAGAAAACAAGAACATGACTTACTAGAGGCTATGGAGGAATTCTAGGTTCTCAAAAAGATTGATAATTTACAGTCTTTATGAAGAGGCCAAGGAATGAAGTATTGACCTACTAAAAGAATGGTGAAAAGAGCACGAGTCTATAATTCGTGAGTATTGTCCGTTACTTATTAAATAAAAACAACAAACTGCAGCTCTTTAATCATTTTCGGATATATTATACAGAGTAACAGAAAACAAAGTACATGGATACCAAAGAGTAATATCATTGTGTTACTTTAGGTTTGCACCATAGTCTCATTTCCAGGGGCACGAGTCCTGGATCAACAATCAGCCAAACAGTTTCTAAGCGAATGCCATGTGAATCATGATCTTTTATTTGAAAAGGAGACAATTCTAAATTTAATATCATACAATTCCAAAACTATATCAACATTTTTCAACTCTATATTAAACGATAAATCTCACACTTTTGTATTTTGCTCTGTACAAAAACTTTCAAATGTAAATAGTCATATTTAAGGTTTAGGGTAATTGAGAGTTCAAGATTAGGTGCATTACTGGATAAATTAAGAGAAAATAACCTTAGTGACAAAAATGTCTTATAATATACGATTTTAACCAACTTTTTTTGGATTTGCCAAAATGACCAACTAAATCGCAATGCGATCTCCGGTATCGCAAATCAGTTTCCAGATTCGCAACGCGAACTTCGACTATCGCATTGCAATCGCATATTCAGCCACAAATGCGGGGTTCTCTGGGTGCTGGCCAGTTGTTGTTGCTGTTGAGGAACCTTTCATTCATTTTGGTGTCAGAAGTTAATATAATAAGTAATTAATAATTTTTTATTTAGTACCTAAATAATCTCTAACCAAAAACTCCAAATTCAACTTATTTAAATCTCAACGGCTAGTAGGGGCCCTCAAAATTAGACCGTTACAATCCCTCCAACTATCCATTTTATTTAAACATACTTTATTCAAAGCTTTCAATCCTATATATCCATTTGTTCAGCCTCACTTCAATTCAAGGCTTTGTTATAAAACCATTTTGTATTGATTTCATAGTGCAAAGCAGCATCTCTCATTTCAATGGCCGAGCAAGCGATGGAAAAGCCTTCTCATTTCAAATGCAACTTTGTAAGTTAATATAGATTGAACTTGTCTGTGCCTATCATTATACTGGCTCATTGAATCATGTTCTCTACTGCGTTACTATCCAAGCTCTTAATTAGTTTACTGTTATTTCAAATGACCGATAGAGCGATAGTTCAGGAAGTCTTCTCTTGGTTTGATATGTTGTTAATATATTATGATTATTATCTTCATTTGTAAACTTTTTGCATGATCTTCTTTTCTTTTCTTTTCAATATTGTATCATTCAAAAATAACAGAGTAGGAATATGTAATTTTCGTTGAACAAAGACCGTTAATCCCTCCAACTTTCCATTTTATTTAAACATAATTCAAAGCTTTCAATCCTATATATCCATTTGTTCAGCCTCACTCCAATTCAAGCTTTGTTATAAAACCATTTTTTATTGATTTCATAGTGCAAAGCAGCATCTCTCATTTCAGTGGCCGAGCAAGCGATGGAAAAGCCTTCTCATTTCAATTGCAACTTTGTAAGTTAAAAAATATTATGCACAGTATCAAAACGAGTAAGTGCATCCATCTTATTATAGTACTAAATATCGATTGAACTTGTCTGTGCCTGTCATTCACTGGCTCATTGAATCATGTTCTATACTGCGTTACTATCCTGGAAGCTTGCTTCTTAATTAGTTTACTGTTATTTCAAATGACTGATAGAGTGATAGTTCAGGAAGTCATCTCTTGGTTTGATATGTTGTTATATTATGATGATTGTCTTCATTTGTAAACTTTTTGCATGATCTTCTTTATTTTCTTTTCAATATTGTATCATTCAAAAATAACAGATAGTAGGAAAACGGTTTAGATATGTATTTTCGTTGAACAAAGACGTTACAATCCCTCCAACTTTCCATTTATTAAACATACTTTAATTCAAAGCTTTCAATCCTATATATCCATTTGTTCAGCCTCACTCCAATTCAAGGCTTTGTTATAAAGCAGCATCTCTCATTTCAATGGCCGAGCAAGCGATGGAAAAGCCTTCTCATTTCAAATGCAACTTCGAGTAAGTGCATCCATCTTATTTATAGTACTAAATATCGATTGAACTTGTATGTGCCTGTCATTCTACTGGCGCATGGAACTTGTCAGAATCTAAGGAGAAGGTACATTTCATGCTAACTTCACCGATCATTCCCTGGCTCTCTATCCGCTTACGTGTGTCCGGTCCTATCTCTTCTTCCTTATCTTAATTCTTATTCATATCACGCAAGGATTCAAGTCTCTCTTTGGGAAGTAGCATTTCCGACGACTTCCCTTGCCGATTAGGTAACCCCGTTAGCTTAGCTTTAGATGTAGTATTTATGATTGATTATAGACACTCAAACACCCTCTTTATAATTATCTTTAATTTATCTTTAAAAGATAAATGTTAATTTAAAAAAAAGATAAATATATTAATTTTTGGTAATTCTTTTAAAAATAAATTAAACATTAAAAACTTACAATTTAAATATTTTATCTTTAAATTTCATTCAAATAGATAATATATTTAAATAAAATTATTGATTAATTAAATCTTTAAGGCAAAACAAACTCGGTATAAAATTATTCATTTTTTTAAAATTTTCTAACATTAGTGTTTATAGTTTACAAGAGAATGATTTTACTACTATTAAATTCACTAAAATAGGTGGATGGTACTATCATCATTAACCCAACGAAGCTTTTGAATTTCTAAGTAAATGGGGAAAAAGAGGGTAGCCAAGTAAGAACTCATTAAATTCACTAAAATAGGTGGATGGTACTATCATCATTAATGGGGGTCCGGTCCGGGTCCGGGTTCGGGGTTCGGGTTCGGGGGCGGGGGCCAGGGGTCAGGGTCCAGGTCCAGGTCCAGTCCAGGGTCCACGGTCCACGGTCCACGGTCCACGGTCCACGGTCCACGGTCCACGGTCCACGGTCGGGGTCCGGGGTCCGGGGTCCGGGTCCGGGGTCCGGGGTCCGGGGTCCGGGGTCCGGGGTCCGGGGTCCGGGGTCCGGGTCCGGGGTCCGGGTCCGGGGTCCGGGGTCGGGTTGGGGTTCGGGGTTCGGGGGGTTCGGGTTCGGGTTCGGGGTTCGGGTTCGGGGTTCGGGTTCGGGGTTCGGGGTTTCGGGTTCGGGGTTCGGGGTTCGGGGTTCGGGTTCGGGGTTCTTCGGGGTTCGGGTTCGGGGTTCGGGGTTCGGGGGTTCGGGGTTCGGGGGGTTCGGGGTTCGGGTTCGGGGTTCGGGGTTCGGTTCGGGGTTCGGGGTTCGGGTTCGGGGTCGGGTTCGGGGTTCGGGGTGGGGTTCGGGGTTCGGGGTCGGGGTTCGGGGTTCGGGGTTCGGGGTTCGGGGTTCGGGGTTCGGGGTTGGGGTTCGGGGTTCGGGGTTGGGTTCGGGGTTCGGGGTTGGGTTCGGGGTTCGGGGTCGGGGTTCGGGGTTCGGGGTTCGGGGTCGGGGTTCGGGGTTCGGGGTTGGGGTTCGGGGTTCGGGGTTCGGGGTTCGGGGTTCGGGGGTTCGGGGTTCGGGGTTCGGGGTGGGGGGGGTTCGGGGTTCGGGGTTCGGGGTTCGGGGTTCGGGGTCGGGGTTCGGGGTTCGGGGTTCGGGGTTCGGGTTCGGGGTTCGGGGTTCGGGGGGGGTTCGGGGTCGGGGTCGGGGTTCGGGGTTCGGGGTTCGGGGTTCGGGGTTCGGGGTTCGGGGTTCGGGGTTCGGGGTTCGGGTTCGGGGTTCGGGGTTCGGGGTTCGGGTTCGGGGTTCGGGGTTGGGGTTCGGGGTTCGGGGTTCGGGGTTCGGGGTTCGGGGTTCGGGGTTCGGGGTTCGGGGTTCGGGGTTCGGGGTTCGGGGTTCGGGGTTCGGGGTTCGGGGTTCGGGGTTCGGGGTTCGGGGTTCGGGGTTCGGGGTTCGGGGTTCGGGGTTCGGGGTTCGGGGGTTCGGGTTCGGGGTTCGGGGTTCGGGGTTCGGGGTGGGTTCGGGGTTCGGGTTCGGGTTCGGGGTTCGGGGTTCGGGGTTCGGGGTTCGGGGTTCGGGGTTCGGGGTTCGGGGTTCGGGGTTCGGGGTTCGGGGTTCGGGGTTCGGGGTTCGGGGTTCGGGGTTCGGGGTTTCGGGTTCGGGGTTCGGGGTTCGGGGTTCGGGGTTCGGGGTTCGGGTTCGGGGTTCGGGTTCGGGGTTCGGGGTTCGGGGGGGTTCGGGGTTCGGGGTTCGGGGTTCGGGGTTCGGGGTTGGGGGTTCGGGGTTCGGGGTTCGGGGTTCGGGGTTCGGGGTTCGGGGTTCGGGGGTTCGGGGTTCGGGTTCGGGGTTCGGGGTTCGGGTTCGGGGTTCGGGGTTCGGGGTTCGGGGTTCGGGGTTCGGGGTTCGGGGTTCGGGGTTCGGGGTTCGGGGTTCGGGGTTCGGGGTTCGGGGTTCGGGTCGGGGTTCGGGGTTCGGGGTTCGGGGTTCGGGGTTTCGGGGTTCGGGGTTCGGGTTCGGGGTTGGGTTCGGGGTTCGGGGTTCGGGGGTTCGGGTTCGGGGTCGGGTTCGGGGTTCGGGGTTGGGTTCGGGGTTCGGGGTTCGGGGTTCGGGGTTCGGGGTTCGGGGTTCGGGGTTCGGGGTTCGGGGTTCGGGGTTCGGGGTTCGGGGTTCGGGGTTCGGGGTTCGGGGTTCGGGGTTCGGGGTTCGGGGTTCGGGGTTCGGGGTTCGGGGTTCGGGTTCGGGTTCGGGGTTGGGGTTCGGGGTTCGGGTTCGGGGTTGGGGTTCGGGTTGGGGTTCGGGGGGGTTCGGGGTTCGGGTTCGGGGTTCGGGGTTCGGGGTTCGGGGTTCGGGGTTCGGGGTTCGGGGTCGGGTTCGGGGTTCGGGGTTCGGGGTTCGGGGTTCGGGGTTCGGGGTTCGGGGTTTGGGGTTCGGGGTTCGGGTTGGGTTCGGGGTTGGGTTCGGGTTCGGGGTTCGGGTTCGGGGGTTCGGGGTTGGGGTTGGGGTTCGGGGTTCGGGTCGGGGTTCGGGGTTGGGTTCGGGGTTCGGGGTTCGGGTTCGGGGTTCGGGGTTCGGGTTTGGGTTCGGGGGTTCGGGGTTCGGGGTTCGGGGTTCGGGGTTGGGTTGGGGTTCGGGGTTCGGGTTGGGGTTCGGGTTCGGGGTTCGGGGTTCGGGGTTCGGGGTTCGGGGGGTTCGGGGTTCGGGGTTCGGGTTGGGTTCGGGGGGGTTCGGGTTCGGGGGGTTCGGGGTTGGGGGTTCGGGGGTTCGGGGTTCGGGTTCGGGGTCGGGGTTCGGGGTTCGGTTCGGGGTTCGGGGTTCGGGGTTCGGGGTTGGGTTCGGGGTTCGGGGTTCGGGTTCGGGGTTCGGGGTTCGGGGTTCGGGGTTCGGGGTTCGGGGTTCGGGGTTCGGGGTTGGGGTTGGGGTTCGGGGTTCGGGGTTCGGGGGTTCGGGGTTCGGGGTTCGGGTTCGGGGTTCGGGTTCGGGGTTCGGGTTCGGGGTTCGGGGTTCGGGGTTCGGGGTTCGGGTTCGGGGTTCGGGGTTCGGGGTTCGGGGTTTGGGGTTCGGGGTTCGGGGTTCGGGGTTCGGGGTTCGGGGTTCGGGGTTCGGGTTCGGGGTTCGGGGGGTTGGGTTCGGGGTTCGGGGTTCGGGGTTCGGGTTCGGGGTTCGGGGTTCGGGGTTCGGGGTTCGGGGTTCGGGGTTCGGGGTTCGGGGTTCGGGGTTCGGGTTTCGGGGTTCGGGGTTCGGGGTTCGGGGTTCGGGGTTCGGGGTTCGGGTTCGGGGTTCGGGGTTCGGGGTTCGGGTTCGGGGTTCGGGGTTCGGGGTTCGGGGTTCGGGGTTCGGGGTTCGGGTTCGGGGTTCGGGGTTCGGGGTTCGGGGTTCGGGGTTCGGGTTCGGGGTTCGGGGTTCGGGGTTCGGGGTTCGGGGTTCGGGGGTTCGGGGGGTTCGGGGTTCGGGTTCGGGGTTCGGGTTCGGGGTTGGGTTCGGGGTTCGGGGTTCGGGGTTCGGGGTTCGGGGTTCGGGGTTCGGGGTTCGGGGTTCGGGGTTCGGGGTTCGGGGTCGGGGGGTTCGGGGTTCGGGGTTCGGGGTTCGGGGTTCGGGGTTCGGGGTTCGGGGTTCGGGTTCGGGGGGTTCGGGGTTCGGGGTTCGGGGTTCGGGGTTCGGGGTTCGGGGTTCGGGTTCGGGGTTCGGGGTTCGGGGTTCGGGTTGGGGTTCGGGGTTCGGGTTCGGGGTTCGGGGTTTCGGGGTTCGGGGTTCGGGGTCGGGGTTCGGGTTCGGGTTCGGGGTTCGGGGTTCGGGGTTCGGGTTCGGGGTTCGGGGTTCGGGGGTTCGGGGTTCGGGGTTCGGGGTTCGGGGTTCGGGGTTCGGGGTTCGGGGTTCGGGGTTCGGGGTTCGGGGTTCGGGGTCGGGGTTCGGGGTTCGGGGTTCGGGGTTCGGGGTTCGGGGTTCGGGTTCGGGTTCGGGGTTCGGGGTTCGGGGTTCGGGGTTCGGGGTTCGGGGTTCGGGGTTCGGGGTTCGGGGTTCGGGGTTCGGGGTTCGGGTTTGGGGTTCGGGGTTCGGGGGTCGGGGTTCGGGGTTCGGG